>NC_056748.1:340123594-340291094 GCF_019279795.1 Protopterus annectens | reverse complement strand
CCCATAATCCAGGTTGATGATTCACAAGACAGTTATATAATCAGTTGTCTGTATTGTCCGTAGTGTAAAATATCTGCATTCATCCTTATTGTAAAGCATCTCGAATTATGCATATTTCCCGTGATAAGCAATGACCGTTTCTGAAGTCTTACCAGTAGCATTCTGTTATAGAAATCAATAAGGTTTTCAGCACTACCATGCCAAAACAAAATAGTACTTAGCACTCTCACTGTATCACAGTTATTATTATGCCTAAGATAATACTTTTCAAGTCCAGAAGTAATACTAAAGCAGATGTTTCCTGCATACTTCAAAGGGAGTATTTCAGTGCACTAAAAGAAAAAAAGCCTTACAATATTATTTATTTTGAATTAATTAACCAGTGTAGAGCACTGATTCAACTGGATCTATTTCAATCTCATCCTGAGGAAAGCACAATAGATGCATGATATTATATACAGAGCGAAAGGCAAAATGCATTATACACATATATTGTACACAAAGTGAATATCACTGTTGGCTTGAGGGTATAAAGGCAATAGATAAATGACATTATATACAAAGTGACTGCAAAAACACAATGTATAATGCATTATACACAGAGTGGGAATCAGTTGACATGCTGGAAGAATCACAATCAAAAAGGGTCAGAGCAAGGTATGTAGACAGACAAAAAGGAATGAAGAAGATCAGTTATATGACCAGAGAGAGAGAGAGAGCCGTTGTATTTCTCAAGGTCTTGAAATGTACTTTTATTTCTGGTCAGAAAATGGGGTAAGAGGAATGTTTTTTTTTTTTTTAAGAAGGGAAAGAGTCCCACAGTTTAGGAACAAGGAATAAGAAGGCATGGCCTGTGCAGTGAAGCCTAGTTTTGGAGGTTTGGGGAGGGTTTGGAGAAGATAACATGAGTGGTTAAGATTTCTAAGGTTGTATAGTGGTGCATCTCTGAATAGTCTGGAAGCTAGTTGGGAGAAGGTGTCATTCTTGATAAGCTTAAATAGCAGAGAGGTGAGTAGAAAGTCAACATGTTGTTTCACAGGTATCCTGTTAGCTTGTTCAATGGTTTTGCAGTGGTGGCCATTTCTTGGGTAGAAAGTGATGAATGTGCAAATGGTGAATGAAATGGACCGAATGGTGGATACATGTCTTTTAGAAGCAGCAGCAATAAGAGGGAGAAAATATTAGG
This sequence comes from Protopterus annectens, assembly GCF_019279795.1. Lineage (NCBI taxonomy): Eukaryota > Metazoa > Chordata > Ceratodontiformes > Protopteridae > Protopterus > Protopterus annectens. Next base: position 340,289,908 of record NC_056748.1, on the reverse strand, counting down.
AATATTAACCTATGACATTTCTACAGGGTCTGGATAGAAAAGGGGAGATCTTATTAGCCAAGAATAGGAAAGTTTATTTATTTATTTTTTGAGTAATCCAGGTGGTGCTGGGAATGTAGGAAGGGATCCAATCAAGTCTCTAGGTATTTGAATGAAGTGACATTTTCAATAGTGTTTTTAAGATGATCAAGGACTTTTAGAGGCCTGGATGTAGAAGTGGCCTTTTGCTTAATGCGAAAAGCATTGTTTTTTGTTTTAGAGGAGTTTATTGTTTACTGTTGACCAATTGAATAAAGTCAGGAAAATCAGCCTGAAGTTTGAGTTCAACAAAAGAGATGGAGCGGGTGGAGCAGAATAGGACCATATCATCAGCATAAAGCAAGAGAGGAAGATGGGATAAGTTAAAAGGAAGCTTGTACTGTAGCTAGAAAAGAGCAACGGTGCCATGATAGATCCTTGGGGTCAGATTTTTGCAGAGGGATTGATGTAGAGGTTGATGAGTTGAAATTCACTGAGAAGGGGTGGCTTGAGAGGCAGTTTTTGAACCAGGGCAATGTGTCATCACTAATGCTTATTTCATTGAGATGGTCTAGGACAATAGATTGCTTGACAAGTTCAAATGCTCGTTGAGGTCAATAAAATCGCTTCAGTAAATATACCTTTATCCATTCCAAGAAGAATGGTATTTGCCGAGTGTCAAGCTAACTGTTAATGTACTGCAACCAGACCAAAAGCCATGCTGCTTTTGAGAAAGAAGGTGGTATTGGTTGATGTATTGAGTGAGTGATTTGCAAATAAAGTAATTTTTTTCCAGAATCTTTCCTGGGGTAGGGAGAATATAAATGGGCTGAAAGTCTGATGGATTGAAGCGATTGAGTTTCTTAGGAAGAGGTTTTACAATGGCATTTTTTCAGATATTAGGCATAATATAAAGTGCTAAACAACTCCAAAGAACAAAGTAAAAATGGAAAATGCAGCACACCAAAGACCAGGAAGGAACTGGACCACAAAACATATAAGCTTTTGTTTGTTTAATAAACACCATGAACTTCATCAGAATAAATACAAAAACTTGAAACCACCCTTTAAATACTTGTCATATCCAAAAAAAATCATCCAATGACAAAATGCTTCAAATACATTATTTAAATAGCCATTGTGATGTCATGAAAATTTATAAATACACTACAAATTTTTTAACATTGCATATGTATAAAAACATAAAAATGTATGTATATAATAGTCAACAATAACAAACTACCACACAGTGTTTCATCAAATTCTGTTCTAGTTATGTTGAGTTGAAACATTTCAAGAAAGTTATTTGGGCAAAGAACAGGTTTACATGTGATTCTGTGGGCATTGTTTATCTCGCAGTAAGTAATTCTTGTACCAGTTTTATGTTAATTTATTTGAAGCATTTTGTCATTGGATGATTTTTTGCACATGATAAGTATTTAAAGGGTAGTTTCAAGTTTTTGAATTTATTCTGATGAAGTTTGTGGTGTTTTATTAAACGAACGAAAGCTTATAAGATTTGTGGTCTGGTTCCTTCCTGGTCTTTGGGTTGCTGCTTTTTCATTTTTATAATATAAAGTGTAATACACAAGTTGTAGATGTGTTCCAAAGGGAAATTACTACATATCATTTTAAAAATGGCCATGTTTGTTTTACTAAATTGGTGCAAAATGTTAGCAGGAATACTTTCCAAACTTATTTTTTTACCTAAATTTAGATATCATCTTTTATATCCATTATTTCCACTGTAATATTTACCAGAATAACTGCATTATGTTGGGGATTTTGATAAATTCTGTATCAGTAAGCAGTGGTTACCATTAAAGTTTTAGTGAACTCATGCATTACATCATTCATCTTTCCCTTCCTTCTAAATAATCCAACTGATTTAAAATAATTTGTTCCCACTTGCTTTAAAAAATTCTACTTTAGTATATATGTGTATATGTATGCATGTTTGTTTAAATCCCTTTCTCCCCTTCCTCAAAACCAGTATAGTTTCCTGTTGCTACTGTCTTATGGAAAAAAGAAGCATTATTTTGAAAGGCGAAATTAAGTACTTGATGGTAGTAGTTGTGAAACTTACCTTTGATCACCATGTCTCTACAGTGGTAAGAAGGGCATTCTGTACTGCTCATGTAATAAGTAAGGGCATTGCCTCCACAAAAAAAGAAGCTATAACCACCCTGTACTCTTCCCTCATCTGGCCAGTAATTGATTACAATGCCCCTTTTGGTATATACCTTTCCATACATCTGCAGCAGTTGGAGAAGCCACAAAGGTTCCTCACAAGGAAAATTCAAGGTCTTCAGCATCTGTCTTATGTGGATTGTCTGAAAATACTGTCATTTTATTCTCTTTCATACAGACTACTCAGAGGCGATGTCTGCCTTGCATATAAGGCTATATCTGACCTTACTTTATTGGAAATGCTGCATATCCGCAAGTCAAACGGTACACAGGTTACTCACTTTAAAGACCTTAACCTGGTATGTGACATTAATAGAACCTGCTGGAGGGACAGATCTGTCTCCCAGAAGTTACCACACCTTTGGAACAGACTCCCACTTCATGTCAAACACACACCTCATTGGCCCTCTTCAAATGCAATCTGGATGATTGGATGGGTAACCATAAATTCACCCTACGGGTTCCACCTGTGTCCCTCTTGGGCATGGGCATTAGGTGCTAATCATGGAAATAAGGGTAGAACTCAACTATGCTTGTAATGGCCCTTGGGCCATTAGCCTAGTAACTTCCTATGATCCTATGATAAAGCCCTCACTTTGATCCAGATACCTAAGATCAACTAGCCACTCAGGTTCTGTAAGATCCTGCAGAAGAGGATGGGGTGTCCAATATTGACTCCTGTGTCTTAGGGAAGGGGTTTTTCTGCTCTGCAGCAATGCTGATTCCTAGTGTAAAACCAAGTGTATACATGCAGCATATGGGATGGGGAGGTGTGCTGGGATCTGTGATCCTTCATTGCAAATATGTTGAATCAAGAATGAGCTTGTAGGAGAGGTAGGAGGCCCCTGTTTTGGTAGCTGTACATGTCAGCAGTCAGAGTTGGTGGAATGGTTCAACATCACAAAATCCCCTAATGGGTACCTAGTGGATGACCACACTGTGATTGGCTGTCACTTTCTCAGGTGAATGAACTTACAGAGTCAGTTGTGGTGGGAACAAGATATATGGCAGAAACATGGAGTAGAAAAAAAGCTTAAAGAAGGGAACACTCATCTGCTTATTTTGGCTATATTCCTTAATGGATGCACAATAAATTATACCTATCCAACAATACCTTTCTTTACACCAGTTCCTCATAAGAATTGACTTATTGCCATCCCAGATATTTTAGAATCTTTTTATTGTTTTTCTGCCCTGCTGTAGCTTTACTAGCCCTGTCGGTCACTCTGTCTTCTTGTGATTTTCTTTGAGTTACTCATTCACTTTATTTCTTCAGACTGTTTTTTTTCCGCTCATATATTTTTTTGAAACATGTTTTTCATTTGAAATGAATGGGTTATTTTCAGGATATTAATCATTTATATAGTTTTCTATATTGCATCACCTGACAGTATTATCTTATTCCATTTCAATTTTCTCAAATGATAGTCTGAGTTTGGAATTTCCATTGGGACATTAAAATGTCTCATCATGACTACCACTGTAATCTCTTCCTGATATGGTTTGTGCTATAGGACATCCACCAAGATGATTTTAATCTTCTCTAAACTGCTCCAGTCCTATCTGCTGTATGTTCATATGAGGATGATCTCTTCAGAAATGCATATTTTATAGTAATGGATGACTGCATTGTACATGCACCTTATTAAGCTCTGCCAGTCATTTGTGACACTGCAACATCTGCCATTCATCACTAAGAATGCATTTTTTCATCTTTAGAAAAGAGGCCTTGGCTATCCTATACTTGAAATAACCTCCTTGGACTCAGAACTGCTGGAAAAATACTACATAGTCTCTAACCTTCCATTTATAGGTAAGTTTAAAAAATGAGAGCCTACACAACTGATGAATTCCTGTTTCATAGTTCATGGCCGTTTTGATCCATGTCTGTCCAGCTTTAGATCAAAGCACAGCATGAAGACACCCCATGTCAGGTTTAAATGACCTCCTCATGTCATTGAATCAGAATTTGGATTTTTACCTCCCCCTCCTTGAGCTTGGTGGCATTTGATATTGTGAAGTATGATACTTTGACTGTGCTCCTGAGACCATACTGTGGACTCATTAACATGATCCTAGAATTCTTTGTCATGTACAGTTTTGGTTGCTTTCAGCAAGTGGTTTCCAGTGATAACTTACCCAGAACTCATTCTTTTGACAGTGAGATGACAGAAGACTTGATACTGTCACCATTATTATTCACAGTATATGCCCTTCTCCTGAGAGAGTTATTGCAAGGGAAGGGTATTTATTATCAAACATGCTGACAATATTTAGCTTTATGTGTTGCACTCAGGATTCTGTAGTTGACTTTACCAGTCTTGACAATGGAAATCAGTTATTAACTGCATTTTAGAATGGTGACTGAAGCTCAGTCCAATAAACAGTAAAGAAATGTATTTATTTGACATTGATTTGCTGGGAAAGTCTGACTTGGAGCGAAGCCAATTTTCAGTGGAGGCCTGGGGAGAAATGCTCCAAATGCAAGTCTTTGTAACATGGGAGGAAACCGGAGCACCCAGAACAACCCACACAAATGCAGGGAGAGCATGCAGTCTCCGCACAGAAAGGCCTCCAGCCGAGAATAGAACTGGAGAACCTCTTGCTGTGAGGCGACAATGCTACCACTGCACCATCCAATGTTGGAGTATGTCACCATCTGCCCACCACATTTTCCTCTCCTTTCCATTGTTAGTATTTATGGCTTGGGGATAATAGAATTTGGCAGTTTGTTTCATAGGTATCTGATCTGGGTATAATTCTTCATAGATTATTAGGTTCATAGGTACTTTCTAGACTACCTATGAGGATCTTAAGAAGTTTAGCATAACATTCCCTTTAGTCATTATATTTTGCATATGAATAACCCAAATGTGGGTAGAATGGACATGTTGGGACATTTATTTGTTACCCCTATCCATGAGGAACATAGGTGCTAAACTGGGGATGAATTTGCATTTTCCCATCCATTCCTGAAAAATACATAACAGAGTAAGAGAAGTGCTTCATTTTATGTGGAGTGGTAGACGGTTCCGTAGAAGAGGTGTTCTATGTGATCCCTTCCTGTTCCTCAGCATCTTCTATTTCTGTTGCGAAACTGATTGAGATCCCTTAAATGGGATGGGTATTCACGCTACCATTAGACTTGTGATAGGTTTGACAGGATAGGATCTGTTGATGCTCTTGTCATGAAGCAGAGGTCTCCTCTTTGAAGCATACATTATAATGAAATGAGGGGCGAGATATTAACAGCAGATTCACACTTGAATATCAGTTGTCTGCTTTTGTTAAGACCTCTCTTTTTCATTTTAAGAATATTACCCTGATTCATAGCCTTATGCATCTTTGTATCCTGGAACATTGATCGATACATTGGTAGCATCTCACTTAGACTACTACAATGCCCTTTACATTAGGCCTTCAGATGGTGACTTGATCAACCAGTATTGGGTGGAGAATTCTGTACCACAGTTGGTAATTGTGGTACTGTGGACTTAACAAACTGCACCTCTGTTAAGAGACCCGCACTGGCTGTTACTTTCTGCCCTGTCTGACTTTAAGATTCTGGTAATGCTATACAGGTCCTTTGATAATCTGGTACTACTTATTTAAAAGAAATGATGGCCCCGTACTACTGAGCTGTATCACTGATATCATCATATGTGCTCTGGAAAGGCCATATCCCCTTTGTAGTTCAAAATGAGCAGGAAAATGGCCCCCTCAATATGCATGGCCATGCATTATGGACACCATATGACAAGCATCATTGTGAAGCAACATTAACACTGATGGGTGGTCCTATAAAATTTGTGGGGTCTGTGCATGATCATCCTGTACCAATGATCTCTCTGCTTGCAAATAGGTATGGATGAGTGTGGTAGCACTGACTGTCATTGTTAATGCACCAAGTTGTAGCAATGATTCAGAGATGACCATAATAAACCATATCATTTGCATAATCACCTCACTATGAGGCCCATTTTAGTGCAATAAACAGCTTGGTAAGAGCATTACAATGATCAACATAGGAACAGGACTAGATAACAACTTGCAATGCCATGTAGGCATACAGATAAAAGACAAAGAAAATTCCCTCCCATCTATACTCCTTTTTGATATTTTATATTTATTAATTCAGGTTGTAAAAAAACTGTGTTGATAAAGTAGATGTTACTATTTCTGAAGTAATTGCTTCATTTCTGACTCAGTTTTTGTTTAATGTCAAACAGCTAAATGAAAATGGTCTAAAGGTCTATAACTCTCACCTCTTGAGCAAATGACTTGGCATCCATGTGTCTCAAACACAAAATCATACGGTTACAATTGGAGATCTAATCGTAACTCTCCATATTAATAGATTAAGAAGTTTTTGCTTGTTTTTCAGGAATGGAGGTCCAGTCCAGAAATTGAGAGTTTATTAGCATTTTTTGGCTCAAACCCAGCTAAGTGACTGTCACTGCCAAAGCCAAGATGTTTCAAATGCTTGATTTCAGTTTTTTCTCCTATTCTGTGTGTTTATATGTGACATTATTCTGCAGTTGGCAGTTCACTACCATATTCCTAATGCACTATTTAGTTTACTACACATTGAATAAGCAAAAAACAATACAATATAAAATAAACAGTGTATAAATGTACATATTACATAACTTTTCTCCTGAAAGAAAACTCACCGAGATTCTGCAGTGCATTTGTACCAAACAGCGCCCCCCGAAGGACTAGCATTAGAACATGTATGTAACTTTATTGTGTGTTTTTTTGTTTTTGCTACTGTTGTATCTGAATTTACCCTAACACTGTACTCCACAGGGTGTCTGTTAGCAGCCTACTGATTTACGCCCTCGATCTCCTTTCCACTCCCTTGCTCATTTCCTGGTATTCTCCTGCAGACTTTCATAGTTTGGCCACTAGGTGGCAGTGTTCACCCATTCTATGTTCCTCCATTTCACCCATAGAAGCCCTGTGTAAGCACCACACCTCCGTAAATTCCTCCGTTTAGCTTACCTTGTTTTTCTGCATCTGGCCCAGTGTCTTTCCCTGTATCAGCTACCTTTGAGCTTGCTCTCTAGCTCCAGGTCTTGTCCTATACATCACTGATTGTTTTTTTTTTTTGGCAAGTCTTTCACCTTCTTCTTGGCTCTACCCACTTCGTTCGCCCTACAGGCCCCCAATTCCACCCGTTACCACTACCTCTACACTTATACCATACTACCACTCCCACTTTTACATAGTTCAATCAGCTGCTCCCACTCTTCTCCACATCATAAGCATCCACTCCTCCCCTCTCTACTACCTCTCACGCCCCCACTTCCCCTCATCATTTATCTATACTTGGATAAGTCCATTCAGCTGTCCACCAAACTTTATATTCTTCATCATCTGAAACACTAAATAACCATTATGCGTAATAAACCTGCCTCCTTCATAACCCTAACACTTCTCCTTGTCACCATATCCTGCTTTAACTTTCTCACAAGTCTCCCTAATCCACATCATTCTGCCTGTTTTCATTCTACCTGTCCTTACCCTATACAACACAAAAATCCTGCAACCTTCATATCCCCCTACCTATACTCCTTCAATAACTGTCTCCTTTTTCTATATAAACATATTCCTACCTATCGATATTCTACTCCAATGCCAGTAACATAATTCCTACAGACTACCAGACCCACAAACCAGATACTAAACACTCAGTATACCTTTTTTCCTACACCTGACAACTCATTACCATCCTTTTCTCCAGCGACATTCATCCTAACCCCGATCCCTCGCCACATCCCAAATCTTCTCCCATACTTACTCCCCCTCAACCAAAAAGTCTCTTCTTTTCACTACATTGAATGCTCAAACCTTATGCAACAAAATCCCTAACTTCCATGCCTGGCTCCATCATAATCAGCCTGATATCCTATCCATTTCAGAAACTTGGCTGAAACACCATATGAAAAATTCTGAAATAATCCCCCCAACTATTATATCATTAGAAAAGACGGAACCCATAAGAAAGGGGGTGGAGTCGCTCGCCTCTATTCCTCCTCCCTTTCAATTACTTCTTACACATAACCTATCCCCCAATTTTCCAATGCCAAACTAACTCTGGCCCTACTTCAGTTGAATAGATACAAACATATCTGCCTAGCCACTTTCTATATTCCCCCTGGAGACAATATCCCCATTCTCAGAGATATCCTCTCCTGGTTCTCCTCTAATATTACCAATGAGACCATAATCCTTGGTGATGTTAATATAAACTGGACCATCATTCAATCTCCCATGAACTGCTTAAACATAAACCCATATAACTTTTCACTGCTAATCAACTCTACTACCAGACCCTCCAGGGATTACACCTGTGGTAGTACGCTTGACTAGATTCTGGTCTCCCAACCCCATTATATTTCAGATAGTGGCACCCTTCCAGACTCTCTCTGTGATAATCTTCCATGTTTTTCTCATCCCCTTTCCTCCCCTTTACAACTATCCCACACTTATATTTCTACACGCTGCCTAAAAAACATCAACCCTGATAGCTTCTCTAACTCTTTGAAATACAAAAACTGGAACCCTTTAAAAACCCACTTCCTGGATAATACTGTTTCCTACTTTAATACAACATTCCTAAACCTTCTAAATACTTTTGCTCCCCCCATAACAAAAAGAATTAAAAGCAACGCTGTCCTCTGGTTAACCAAAGAGACCTCTACCATCATGTGTCTCTGAGACAAAACCTGGAAACATTACCATAAAAAAATAAAACTCCCAACTCCCTGAATGAATGCAAAGTACTTTGTAACAAAGATAAAAAACTTATGGTATCTGATTGCAAAGCTTACTTGTTCTTACTTCAAAGCAACCATAAAACAAACCCTAAAAAATTCTGGAATGGTATCACCTTCCTCCTTAATACCGGTAAAAAAGAAAATCCTTGCCCTAGCCCAAATGCCACCAACCTGGCCTTAGCCACCCAATTCAACTCCTTCTTCATTGATTCCATAGTCAAACTAACATCATCCTTCTCCAATAACACTACATCCTCTTCTCCACCTTCTCCTATTTCTTCTAACCCAAACACTACCACCTCCCACCCCTTTCCCTTCTCTATCAAACCCATCCCTACATCTACCATTAAAAAACTCCTTCAGAAACTGAAACCATGCTCTGTTTCCCCTGAAAACAACCCTTCCTACTTCCTAAAACTAGCCACTGATGTTGTTGCTTTCCCCATCTCCATTCTAATAAATCAGTCAATTCAAGAAAACTATGTACCTCAACTTGGAAGAAGGCATTTATAATCCCCCTTCACAAAGGTGGCAACAACAATAATATTTCCAATTTTCGACCTATTGCCATCCTATCCCCTCTCTCAAAGGTTCTTGAAAAATATATACACCTACAACTTTTACCCTACCTCATAGATAACAAGCTGCTTACTCTCACATGATACAGATACAGACCTGGCCATAGTACTACCACTGTTCTCCACTCCTTCCTCAAATCCATCAATAAAGCTCATGATTCCAGCTGCCTTGTCTCTACCCTCCTTCTGGACCTATCAAAGGCTTTCGATACTATCTCTCACAACCTCATTCTATAAAAACTCTCTAAACTTAATATATCTATCGCATACCCACCCTCTTATACGGTGCCCCACTTTTTTCCAACCTATATTCTTCTCTCAAGACAAAACTCTTTTTCTGTTAACAAAATTTCCAAATTTGCTACAGGCTATAAATCCCCCCCACTGCAATGCCCTTCACAAACTCAATTGGCTAGAGCTGCCCAACTATCTTACCTATATTCAACTCACCCATGCTCACAAACTTATCTTTAGTCCTTCTCTCTGTCCCTCCCTTGCCTCTTCTTTCAAAATGCATCTACCTCATCGAATTCTAAGATCCAGTAACCAAAACCTGACTGAACTGCATAGGCCTGTCTATCTACCAGGCAAACTTCTATTATGCTAATCTCTGGCACGCCTTTGGAACTCCATGCCACCTCTAATCTGTAAGACCTTGCTTCACTCCCGTCTCACCTTCCTCTGGGAATGTTCCTGCTCTTACCTGACATAATCTCCCTCAGTCTTAGACCCAGTTTTCTCACCCCCCTCTTCTTACACTTCACCCTATGCTAAAATCATCTTAGTCCACCCTCTCTCCTCCACCTTACTTTTTACTTCTAACTCTACTTCTTCTTACTATTCCCTCTTTACTTACTTCTATACTAAATCCTTCCTGTCCCACTTACCTTACCTTAACTCTCTTTGGATACCTATGTGAAGCCTCTTTGCCTTTTCTGTTTTATTTCCATTCCATGAAGAAACAAAATTGTAAATACTCACTAAGGTTTTTTTGAGCTTTTCATTTTTAATTTTTTATACTGTAACACTATGTTTCTTCACCTGCATTCTGTATTACTAAATTGTTAAAGACTTTATTATATTAACTGGATTATATTGTAAAATATCTTTAAGTAGCTTTTCTCCCCAGGACTCCATTGAAAATGGGTCCATGTGGCCCGATGGATTATCCTGGTAAACAAACTGCAAATAAATAAATAAATTAAAATAAATAAATAAATAAATTATTGAATGGTAAGCCACATTTCTTCAAAATTCTCTGTTATTATGCAAAATATGTACATAATGAACATGTCAAATAAATGAATAGACAAACAAATAAATAACCAGGTACAGATTTGATAACATTGTGGAAGTCAGTATTCCATAAAAAAATAAATAATATATAAAAGTTGTACTGCATATAACTGGAATGTCAAACTAATGCATATAAGCCTACACCATTGGTGTAGTGGGACAAAGCCCTGACTAGAGCCTAGGTGACTCATATTTGATTAGTGTCTCAGGCACTTGTCATAATAAGATATGCATGCTCAGAATACACACAGAGCCACTGACCTTGAAGGGAAGCATCACTGTGACGGCTAGATGACAAACTGATAAGTCTGCTGCAAGTTTTCTGAGGCATGATGGGTATGTTTAGTTTATGGGAATGGAGGAAACTCTGGAGTTTGGGTGCATCAACCTCTTGACTGGCCTCAAACATGGGTCAGAGAAAGTCTGGGGAGGCTATTCCCATTCAGTACACATGATGAATGAGGAGAAGCCCTTGGGAGGAAAATGGTGGTCAGCTTTGAGTAGCCAAAACTGTCCCCTGTCATCTCCCATTTTTCTCCCTCCGGACCTTCTCCGAAGCTCTAACCAAGACCTACTACAAATCTACAAACCCAAGTCTAAATCTGGATGCAACATGTACAGCTGTCACCCCACTATTGCTTGGAATAGGCTCCCACTAGAAATCAGGACCCTTACACATCCTAAACAATTTAAGACAGCCATCAAAGAGCACTTTAAAAGTCACTGGTTCTGCCACTGCACTTTCCATAATTAAACATCCCCTACTTCTCATACCTTAATCTACTTTCTGCCCTTAACTCACTCTTCCCACTAACTCTCGCTAATCTTCCTTGACTACTCTTTCTACTGTCTTCTAAAATCTATTAAGCAAATCACCTCAGAGAAACATTCTATTGTAATTGTCTTGCCTTTATGCAACTGCATTATGATAAAACTTGGTTTTTGTAACCACTTACCCCAAAAACTATATTCATCTTAATGACATATTTCTTTTTATACATCTTGAACTACTTTTGCTATACTCCTGATTATTGACACTGTATAACATTGTATTGCTACTTAATGCCTTGTAATAATCCTGTAACATTGCTGTTTAATGCTAATTTATAATGAAAATTGTTTAATATGTTGGAGATTTTCTTCCCGGGCCTCTGCTGAAAAGGGCTCTTCAGCTCAGTCGTACAACCCTGGTCAACAAATGTAAAATAAATAAATAAATAAAATAAAACATGAAAATTAGTGAATGGTTTACAAAATTGTTGATCTGCAGCATGCTGCACAAAGAAATAAAATTGTATCAAGCTCCGCACTAAAAGACAAAACCTTTCCACATGATCTCTATAAACATATAATTTGGTGATACAACCTTCTAATAACATCTTTCCTAAATAAATGCCAAGCAGGAACAGGAGGAAGAACCACTCCACAGTAAATAAATGCACCTATTCAGGCCAAATTCAACAAAACCAATACTGGAGTTTATTGAAGAGAATAAAACAAATGATAAGCGCTTTCATCCTGACCACTTCAGAACTTCATCAGATAATAAATATAATCACACAATCACTTTATATAGTATAGAAAAACTGGGTAAAAAAATCATTAAACAATTAGTACATTATTTAAACTGACACACCCCTTAAAGGAAAAGACATATAAAATACTGTATTATATATGTAACATATAAAATCTGTATAAGATGAAATAAGTAGATGGTAAAAAACTCTCATTGTAGTATAAAAACATAGATAAAATGGTGTTTAAAAGTACATAAATAATGACTAAATAATTATTTAAAACAGTGTTATCTTTCTAGGGCTTTTAATTTTAAAAGAGAGCTGATAGAAATGTGTTCATTTAAGCCTGGCCAACTCGATGCATTAAGACGCAGTTGCCAGTAAAGCTCCCTCTTTTCTGGTAAAAGAGACCAGGCTCCACCTCGAGGTTCTGTAAAGAGACTAGGCTCCACCTCGAGGTTCTGTAAAGAGACCAGGCTCCACCTCGAGGTTCTGTAAAGAGACTAGGCTCCACCTCAAGGTTCTGTAAAGCAGGCTCCACCTCGAGGTTCTGTGAAGAGACCAGGCTCCACCTTGAGGTTCTGTAAAGAGACCAGGCTCCACCTCGAGGTTCTGTAAAGAGACCAGGCTCCACCTCAAGGTTCTGTAAAGAGACCAGGCTCCACCTCGAGGTTCTGTAAAGAGACCAGGCTCCACCTCGAGGTTCTGTAAAGAGACCAGGCTCCATCTCGAGGGTCTGTTTTAATATTATCAATGACAGTAAAATGAAAAGAATGACCAGTATTTTCCATTATGTGCTTGCTAAGTGCATTTGTATCTTTTTTTGATTTTATGTCATACAAATGCTCATAGATACATTTTTTTAATTTACGGTCCATTTTTCCAATATACAAACAGCTACATCAATTACATAGAGCGCAATAAATAATCTTTTCAGATCCACAATTGTATATTTGATGAAGTTTTACTTCAATGTTATATATCAGGAAAGTGCTACCTTCCTTAATATGTTTACAGTAGTTACACATGGCACATTTTTATGTGCCCAACATTATTCATTCCCTTTGGTTTCATCTCAAATATGTTCTTTAAGTTTCTGCCCTTCTTAAATACTATGGCTGGATGTGAATCAATAAATGGTCTAATGGCTTTTTCATGTATGGCCCAATTATTTTCTAGGATTTTTCTTAATGTATAACTGTCATTAGTGTATATGGTAATGAAAGACGTCTTATAGTCCCTTCTTGTTTCTTGGTTCTCCACATTTAAGCATTGAGTGGAGTTGTTAATACTGGTGATGCTGGTGTCAATATTTGATAGTAAAGGACTAAAATGACCTCTTTCCCTTTTATTTACTACTTCCAACATAATATCCATAATACATTTGTACGGATAGCCTCTTCTTGAAAACATGCATTTCAAGTTGTCACATTCACTGAGAAAATCCTCCAATACTGAAACCATTTGGGCTGCCCTAAAAAATTGCCTCTTTACAATGGCTTTTTTCTGTTTCAGTGGATTTGTACTTGAGTAATGGAGTAAGGAGTTGAAGTAGGTTTCCTTTCTCTATATTTTTGAAACAAACTTGTTGTTTGTATAATCTTTAGTGAGAAGAACGTCTAGAAAGTGCAACTGGTCCATACTATAATTATGTGTGAATTTCAAAAGTGTAGCAGTAGAATCCATATAAAAAATTAATTCATTGATGTGTTCTGATGAAGTTCCCACAAAATAAAAATGTCATCCAGGAACCGGGTGTAACATTTTACATATTTGAACATCGGACTGTTGAACAAAAACTTTTTTTCCCATTGGGTGACAACAATATTTGCGTACAGGCCCCCACAAGAAGAACCCATTGTCAACCCCCCCCCCCCCCCCCGTTGCAGATATATTTCATGGTTAAAGTAGATAAAGTTGTTTTTCAAAACAAGATCAAGTAAGTGTGTATATACTTGGACGTTGTTGTGTTCAACTCCTTTTTCATATAAGTATTCTGAAAACCATTCCAAGCCTGTGTTATGGGGAATAACAGAATATAAATCTTCGATGTCAGTAGTTAAAAGGACATACCCAGTTTTAAATGGAGTGTTGTTAATGGATGTAAAAAACTCCATGAGTCCTTGCATATATGGGTTTCAGAGAATACCAGTTCTTTAAGTCTAATGTCTAGGAGTTTTGCGAGTGGGTGGTTAATGGAAACTTTTGCATCCACAATGTGTCTCAGAGGTGGCTGTTCGAGATTTTTATGTAGTTTAGGTAACCCGAACATCACTGACATCCTGGGATTTGACACTGTGAGATAATTTAACTCTTCAATGGTGATGGACTCCTCTATAAATAAATCCTGTAACTCATTCTTAATTCTCTTGTATGCTATGTGTAATTCATTCAAGGAGGATTTTGCATATGCTTTCCCATTCAAAATGTGCAACATCTTGTTAGTGTAATCAATCTGATTCAGAAGGACTACACCTCCTCTCTTGTCAGGTTTCATTATTCTGACCAAATCAAGTACACTTTTAATGTCCTGTAATACATCCTCCACCTTATTGTCTGTCTGTCTTTGTTGATTAGTCCTTAAAAAATTACGAATATCAAGTTCACATATTCTTTCAAACAGCTGGATAATCAGGTGAAAGCAGGGTTTGTATGTGCTTGACATGGCTAAAGGATTAATAAAATCTTCTGATAATGAATTCTGAAAAAGGACCTTGAAATTCAACTTACATGTGTATAATTTCAGGTCAATTAATGTGTTGGAAATGTCTGTGGGTTGTGCAGGTACGTAAGTAAAACCTTTTGAAAATAAGTCACAGTGCTTAGTCTCAATAAACACATCAGAAAAATTGTACAATTTAAAATCGCCTTTATAATTAGTAATGATATGACAATGGGGTAGTACATGGTCAGAAAACACCTCCAAAATAGCTGGAAAATCATTATTTAATTCCTGTTGGACCAAGTTTGATTCTGTGCCCCCCTTCCCCTCCGATTGAATCTCCCCCTCGGGTTCCATTGAGTACTGGAGGAAAAGTGTTCCCCTGGTGTATTTCCCAGGGTTGATCTGAGACTGCTGTTTTGTTCCTTATTCTCTCAGACCATCTTAGGGGTGGGAATTCTTGTGGGTCTAAAAAATCATTTTGTCCATTGTTAGCAATATCACAGTCAGCTTCAGTGTTGTTAACAGTATTGTTACCAGCAAAATTATTATAACCATGGTCTGAGAATTTGTTACCCGATTCCTGTGAAGGAGGTGGTTCGGGGTAAGCCCATCCCTTCTCATAGTCATTTTTATCCCTGTTAAGCTTTTTTACCTTACATGCTGTTATAGAGGTAGATAACTGCTCAATACTATGAAAAATATGTGTGTATTCATATTTAAATTCATCATATTGTGTGTGTTCACTTACTCTTTTATCAAGCTCTGAAACACTAGTAATTAAATCATTAATCATAACATCATTACTTTTCACAATAACTTTCATGTATTCAACACCATGAGCATCAAAAAGAGCCATAAGTTCTTTATGCAGGTCAGAACCTGCTATTAAACCACTGGGATAATGCCACATTCTGAGTCCCTTAGGAACAATGTGCTCTTTTATACATTCAGCAAAATATGCATCGTCAAGCTGCAAGCGCTTGATTTTTGAAAGTTTGTGGTCAAATTTTTCTAAAAGTAATTGAATATTATTGTTAGAAACAGTACCTGTTGGTTGCTTTTCACTGTTCAAAACTATGGCTTCAGTAAGCCAGTCCTTTAAAACTGGAACAGAACCTCTGTAGTTGGAATGAACACTTGATCCTGACACAGTAGGTTGAGAAATCAAATTTACAGTTCTCTGTTCACAAGGGATTGAATGTTCATCTTCATTAGTTAATCCAGCCCTAAGGGATGTAGAGTTCAACAAACTAAGTCTTTGTAATGTGCTTCCTTTGTTCAAAATGCTCTGTAAATAGGGTTACCACCTGTCCCACTTTGCGAGGCACAGTCCCTCTTTGGGCAGTTGTGTCCTGCTAAAAAAGTGTAAAAATGGGAATTGTCCTGAGATTTTAGGACAAAATTAGTTCCTATATTTTATGCGATAGTTGCATAAAACAGTTATTCTGTATCTGAAACACCTAAATGTTATAAGAAACAGAATAAGCAACTAAAATGCTAAAAGAATAACCTTTTATTTAGGCAAAAAAGGCAAGTTCTGTCCTTTGTACTGGCCCTGAGTATGTTTTGGCCTGCAAAATCTGATGTTTGTACCAAAAATGTCCCACTTTGGGCATTTAAAAAGGTGGCAACCCTATCTGTAAACTAGTAGAAGCAACTACTGCTTCTCCTGGAGTGCTCAGCATGCGTCTGACATCATCAGGGAACATAGTCTCATCATTCAGGGGTGTGGCCTTGTCATTAGGGGTGTGCCGAGAAAGGAATCATCCTTTTTAGTTAAACCTTGTACAATGGCAATTAAATTCAATACGGCTTCCTGTAGAGCATTAAAGTCAGTCTCCTGAGTTACAAGGGGAGCTGATAAATCCATGCTGTCCTCTTCGGCCATCCAAACTAGTAAAAAAAGACAAGAAGAAAAAACTGTTGCAAAACACAAAAATGCCAAGCAGGAACAGGAGGAAGAACCACTCCACAGTAAATAAATGCACCTATTCAGGCCAAATTCAACAAAACCAATACTTAGGTTCATAGGTTCATAGGTTTATACTAGGCTATCTGCCCTAAGGCATTTATAAGCCTAGCCCAAATTTTTGTGGCTTACGCCACCCCTTATATGAAAAAATACTGTGCCCATTAGTTTGTTGTGCCTCTGTCCAGCAGTGACACAGATATGATTCCCGGGGTAAACCTACGATCTCCCATCCACAGGTCTAGATTTCTCTTGAACAGAGTCAGCGAGGTGCTCTGCCTCACATGGACCGGGATTTTATTCCACAGCATAGGGAGTCTCTGAGTGATAAATCTATCCCTCCAGCACGTCCTATTTATATCCGTGCTAAGGTTTAAGTCACTTGCTCTAGCGGTTTTGGTGGATTTGGATTTTTTGAGGTGGAGCATGTCCATTAATTCCTGGTTGGACATGGCCTTGTATGTCAGGCACATGTCACCTCTGAGCAGACGGTATGCGACTGAATAGAGCTGGAGTTTCTTCAATCTGGCAGCATATGACAGATTTTGGAGTCCCTTTATCCTTTTGGTGAGGAACTTTTGGGGTCTCTCCAATTGCTGCAGATGTCGGGTGGGATACATCCCGAATGGGGCATTGTACTCGATCATTGGTCTGATAAGTGAAGAATACAGGGGAACAATGACCTCACTAGATCTGGATGTGAATCCCTTCATGATCAGGTGGGCAATGTAGAAGGTCTTTCTAACCACTTTAGCAATGTGAGTGTCAAAAGAAAGGCCACTGTCAACCTGGGTCCCCAGGTCCCTGATAACCTCTTCTGTGCTTAGTGGATTGCCACCTATATGGTAGCTTGGGGTTACCTTGTTTTTCCCGAAGGGTATGACTATACATTTTGGCGTTTAACTTCAGGCCATGGCTCTGGCACCAGCTATCTGTTTCCGTGAGTCCCTTCTGAAGGATATCCGTGTCCGATGCACTTTCCACTATGGCCCAGTTTGCAGTCGTCTGCAAACTTTGTCAGCCAAAGTCCTCCCATGTTGGCCTGTACTTCTGAGAAGTAGATGCCAAACAATAGGGGGCCAAGGACCGAGCCCTGTGGGACACCACTTGTGACCGGCTTGGAGTCTGATACAGCGCCAGCAACTCTAACCCTGTGGGTTCTGTCCTTAAGCCAGTTTGCAACCCATCTTGTGACATATGGGTTTACATTTAAGCTGGTAAGTTTTTCTACAATACCCGAGTGGGGTATTGTGTCGAAAGCCTTTGCAAGGTCAAGGTAGGCTGTATGGACTGCCTTTCCCTCATCAATAGCCTTGGTGACTGTTTCGAAGAAGTCGACCAAGTTCAAAAGGCATGATCTTTACATGACAATACTGGAGTTTATTGAAGAGAATAAAACAAATGATAAGCGCTTTCGTCCTGACCACTTCGGCATCAGATAATAAATATAATCACACAATCACTTTATATAGTATAGAAAAACTGGGTAAAAAAATCATTAAACAATTAGTACATTATTTAAACTGACACACCCCTTAAAGGAAAAGACATATAAAAGATTGTATTATATATGTAACATATAAAATCTGTATAAGATGAAATAAGTAGATGGTAAAAAACTCTCATTGTAGTATAAAAACATAGATAAAATGGTGTTTAAAAGTACATAAATAATGACTAAATAATTATTTAAAACAGTGTTATCTTTCTAGGGCTTTTAATTTTAAAAGAGAGCTGATAGAAATGTGTTCATTTAAGCCTGGCCAACTCGATGCATTAAGACGCAGTTGCCAGTAAAGCTCCCTCTTTTCTGGTAAAAGAGACCAGGCTCCACCTCGAGGTTCTGTAAAGAGACCAGGCTCCACCTCGAGGTTCTGTAAAGAGACCAGGCTCCACCTTGAGGTTCTGTAAACAGTAAAATGAAAGGAATGACCAGTATTTTCCATTATGTGCTTGCTAAGTGCATTTGTATCTTTTTTTGATTTTATGTCATACAAATGCTCATAGATACATGTTTTCTAAATTTACGGTCCATTTTTCCAATATAAAAACTGCTACAACAATTACATAGAGTGTAATAAATAATCTTTTCAGATGCACAATTGTATTTTTGATGGAGTTTTACTTCAATATTGTTTATCAGAAAAGTGCTACCTTCCTTAATATGTTTGCAATAGTTACACACGGCACATTTTTTATGTGCCCAACATTATTCATTCCCTTTGGTTTCATCTCAAATATGTTCTTTAAGTTTTTGCCCTTCTTAAATACTGTAGCAGGAAGTGAATCAATAAATGGTCTAATGGCTTTTTCATGATTTAGAGTTTTTTTACCATCTATTTATTTCATCTTATACAGATTTTATATGTTACATATATAATACAGTCTTTTATATGTCTTTTCCTTTAAAGGGGGGTGTCAGTTTAAATAATGGATTAATTGTTTAATGTTTTTTTTACCCAGTTTTTCTATACTATATAAAGTGATTAAGTCACAAACAATGTTCAGTGCCTCACCAAATGAATGGAGGATCGCTTACTCGTCAGCTCAGCATACTTGCTGGGTCCGTTGAACAATCTGCAGTTGCTTCCACGGATGGAACTGTTACTACATCCAGCAATAAGGGGTTAGCAGATGGTCTGGATTGTACAACATATACATCTGCAGGCCGGTCTGCTGTATCCATACCTGCCAAGAGAGCTGTTACAGAGGGGGATGTGGATACACCTATTACCACCATCACAGCTTCTGTAGATACAGAGGCTGTACCTATGGGGTCAGTCCGCGTTACGGGAGATAATGGGACTGGAGCCAGACCGAAACACACACAGGGGTATCAAAATTTTTTGGACAAGTTGCCAGCTCCGGTCAAGAAAAAAGGAGGCTGGAATCGATCGAGAAGCGAGGACAGGTCATAGAACAAGAGGAGGAGGTTGCAACATTGACTGATACGCACAATATTGGTATTATTTTTAATCTTTCATCTTACAGTTTATCTGAGGATGAACAGTTTGTTTTAAATAAAGGACTGACATTTGTGCCCAGTAAGTCTTGTGTATATAATGAAGTTATAATGGACCTAATGGTCTTTTGTCGTAATTTAGCATTGAAACAGATTTTTGGAGTTAATGAAGTGAGTGTTCATGCGTTAAGACAGCCAAGCAGTTTTGTCCCCCCTTTTTCACCAGCTATGAATTTATTTATTAATGCATGCGAACAAGATCTGATACGATATTTTCAGATGGAGACACATAGTAAGTTTTATAATCTAACATCTACACAAAGGAAAGCATTATATAATCTTGGTAACAATGCAGACCTAACCATTAGAATGGCGGACAAGGGGTGTGCTGTAGTAGTCCTAGACACCCCTTGGTATGACCGTAAGCTGCGTGAGTTACTACAGGATGACAACACATATATTCCGATAAACCCTTTGGGTGTGAAAGGAGTGATAGATAGGGTACACAACGGTTTACATCAGTTTCTGCACAGTAATCTGATAGGTGAAGATCTATTTAAATTTCTATGGATAGATAAACCAGTGACACCTGTATTTAAAGCTCTTCCAAAAATACACAAGTCAGAGACTGACCCACCCCTCAGACCTATAGTGTCAGGAAGGGGGTGGGTGACGGAAAACATCTCCATTTGGTTGGAGAGCGAGTTGAGACCCTATTTAAGTAAATTGGATAATGTTTTAAAAGACACAGGTCATTTTTTGAAGTCTTTAGGGGCTTATACAGGTGCTTTTGATGATAGGTTACTTATGGTAACCATGGACATACAGAGTTTGTTTACTGTTATAGGAAATGGATATGACATAAATGCCATTTCAGAGTTGTTGCTTGAACTGGGTGCTACCACATGGAAGATAGAAGCCATAGTGGGTTTGCTTAGTCTGGTGTTGGAGAACAATATCTTTTTTGGATTGGAACAAGTGTATAGGCAAGCACAGGGGGTAGCCATGGGCACCCCCTGTGCCAACACATATGCAAACCTTGTTCTATCTTATTGGGAAAGAAACAAGGTGTTGAACAACTTGATGTGGAAAGACTATATCATACTGTATATGCGTTTTGTAGATGATATTTTTATTCTTTGGAGAGGCAATGACAGTTCCTTAGCGGATTTTGTATCATACCTACATACCACCACCCCTTTTCTGAAATTTACTGTTCACAGTTCATGTACACAGGTTGATTTTCTGGACGTCAGGGTATGCTTGACTCAGGAAGGCTTTTCATCTGGTTTATACAGAAAAGAATGTTGGAAAAACACTCTGCTTTCCTATGACAGCATGCATCCACGACACATTTTTTCCAACATAGTGCAGGGGCAAGTAGCCAGGATTTCCAGAATAAGCAAGGAAGATGACATGTTTGAACAAGAGGTTGACACTCTGAAGGAATGTTTTTACACCAGGGGTTACAATAGACAGGTGGTTAATAAAAAAGGTGGATGTTAGCAAAAGGCACAGGAAGGATAGGTATAAACCATGGCTAGGGAACACATTGACCCACACAGATGGTGGATACAAAAGAATGGTTAATAAAGATTTTAGGCTAATGTTGACTTATGGCAGCAATGTTGGTGATATATGTAAACTCATTCAAGGGAATTGGAACATCTTGACTAGTGATATGAGTTTGAAAAACATCATTGGTGATAAACCTAGTTTTAGTTATAAAAGGAATAGAAATTTGAAGGAACTGTTGTGCAATGATACCAGATTGACCAATAATGCTGGTTTACCCACAAACAAACAGGGTACTTTCCCTTGTGGGTCCTGCAAAGCCTGCAACCATATAGACAAAAGTAGTGTCTTTATACATCCGGTCACAGGAAGGACATTCAATCTGAAAGGGAGAGCCACCTGCAGAACCACTAATGTGGTTTATTTGGCAGAGTGTCATTCCTGCACCAGTTTTTATGTAGGCAAGACTAACTGTATGTTTAAGGTCAGGATCCTACAGCACCTCTCTTCTATTAGGAATGGGGATATGCACAATGCACTATTTAGACACCTGGAAGCCCATCCTTTACATGGTTTTAAATTCAGAGTGATAGTGAATGTGAGATTGAGTAAAAGAGGGGGTAACATTAAACAGCTGACTGAACTAGCTGAATCAAAATGGATTGTTGAACTTATGGCACATAGGAGTCCTGGGCTCAATGAAGTCATTCCCATGAAACCCGCCCTTAAAAATAGGCGGGTTTTTCATTGATTTTTAACTGAATTTCATTGGTTAACATGTATTTTAAATTGTTTGGACTATGTGAGAAGCTTTATCTGATGAAGGGCAGAGGCCCGAAAGCGCTCATCTTTTATGTGTTTGGTGTTTTAAATAAACAGAAGGTGTTTGACTCCAGCAGTGTTCAGTCTTTTGTGACTTTTGGATATATAAAGTGATTGTGTGATTATATTTATTATCTGATGCTGAAGTGGTCAGGATGAAAGTGCTTATCATTTGTTTTATTCTTTTCAATAAACTCCAGTATTGGTTTTGTTGAATTTGACCTGAATAGGTGCATTTATTTACCGTGGAGTGGTTCTTCCTCCTGTTCCTGCTTGGCATTTTGTGTTTTGTAACAGTTTTTTCTTCTTGTCTTTTTTTTCTAAATAAATGTCCCCCAAAAATCCTCCTTAAGTTGAAAAAAATAACATTTAAAAAAAATATTTAAATGTAATATATCTCAAGTAATTCAACATTGCTTGTACTTTTTTTGTCTTAGTCTATGTGTTTATAATCCAGGCTCTATGTGATTCAAATATGATTTACATTTATCTAAAAATCCCCCTATAATATGACTTCTAAAAAGATCAGCAAATGTATCCTGTGAAGTACAAAGCAGCCAAAAACACTGGAAAAAAAAAAAAAAAAAAAAGGACAGGACGAACAAGATGAACAACATTTATCTCTCCACTAGAAATATTCGTATATAAAACAACTGGATATATTGGGACTAAACAATTAACCTAATCCCCATAAAAATACCAAAAAGGTAAGTTTTTCATTTAGCAGAAGAAAAGGAAAAGGAATATTTTCTAAATGCAGCCAAAGCCCTGAAACTTAAGACATTAATAAATATACCTGTTTACCAATGACCATTCAGAAAGCCTTCCATTTATTAAAACATATTGTCATTGAGTCTAACCACTGACTACTGATCATCCGTCAAATAATTTTAACTAAAAATGAAAAAAGGTAATACCATCCAAAGAACCCTAAAACACATATCCCACACTCTTATCAAGATTAACTTGAATCCCAGAAATTTTTAACTGATAATATGGCTGAGTCAACAAAACATAAAGCTAAGGAACACCTTCGTCATATAACAGCGAGTCATCTGTTTAAGATATAATAGCAGGGAAATCTCTTTTATTTCAGCAGTTAATTTCATTTATAAGTTTCTATCACATGCAAAGACTGAATAGGAGGGTTGTAGAAAGGTATCCTTGCTATAACCCTCTCTGCATTAGTACAGTTGGCTCAACATATATGTAATCATTAGCTTCAAACTAGAAAATGACATACTTTCTTTAACCAAGTACAAATCTTGTCACCCATACCCAGACACTGAATTAAAGTAGGCAATGCCGCACATGAAACATATTGCAAACTTTTTCTCATCTACTGTCCATAAAAAGTAGCTATACTTATATTCAACCTTCTAGAATATTCCCTTACTAACCAGAATAAAACATTTAAGTCCTAGATTCTAGTACTAGGCCTTGAACTTGCAATTCAACTAATTTACATTGTACAACCATATAAATTACAAAGTTTTTAACTGCAATTTAATAATGAAAGCAGTCTTCATTTGGAAAGGTCAGTCAGATCTATATCTTTCCAAAGTAATTTTAAAGTAGTGATGTAAAAAAGAAGATAAAGCATCTTGGACTACATAATATCACTACTCATTCAGCACAAATAATAATAATAATCTCAACTACCAAAAAAGTGAAAGACTTAACAAAAGTTAAATGAAATACTTTTATTCTTCAGGTAATCTATCAGATACAGTTCAATACCAACTGAAGTTTAATAAAGAAAGCAACTTATACATTCTAAGTACCAAAAGGAACAAACGGATAAGCCTTTACATCCTTGGCAAACTTTATGTGAGAAATGCCTGACATCCCTTTTCATTAATCAGTGAGACAAGAGACAAAAACACTAGACAAATTATAAAAATCTTCCATAAGCATATCGTCCTCTGAACCTCACTATATTAAGGAAGTACCTCTGCTCCCTTCTCTGCCATATAATGCTTCAGTTGTCTTAACAAGTACTTTTTTCCGGCAATCTTGAATAAGCCATTCAGAAAAGGATAAAACCTGCATTCCTGACAATATATTAACAATTATTCATGATAAGCCTTTCGCAGCATTACCACTGATGTTTTTGCCATACTCTGGTAAAATAAGGACTTTTCTGAATCAATAATAAATGTCTTGAAAAGCTCAGGCCCAGCAGGTTCATGAAATCCAAACACCATCACATTAACAATTAAGACATTATGATCAGAAATGGCAATTTCTAAAAGAAACGGTCTGCCTATTCCATTAAGTATAAACTAAAAAAAAATGAAATTTTTACTAGAAGATAATTCTTCATTCATAAACACTAAACCCTGTAGGACTGCTAAAAAACAAATGATAATCAGCAGACAAAGATTTATTAAACTCTGATGTTTGTTTCATGTGAAGTTCTGCTTTCACATATCTTAATGTAAAAAGATTAAAATTAAAATCTGTACTTCATAAGAAAATTTGCCTCCAGGTAAAGTTGTATTTTTTCTTTTAATGCATTTCTCAAAGAACACACTATTGGGACATACATGCTTAATAACCACCATTTAAATGACTGATAAAGTCAGCTATTATTAGTTTAGAATGTACATGGATATACCATTGTCAAATCTTTATATGTTTTAAAAAGAAACAACCCCTGAATAATTAACTGGCCAAAGGACCAAGAAGCCTGACATCCTAAAAGTGTAGTTAATCATTCTTGTCTTATAGCCAGAATTACTCCAATATCTTGCAACAAACAGATGTCTGTATTATGTAGTTTAAGACACTGCAACCCACTCCACCATCTTGTAGGATAAATTAAACTATTCATATTTAAAACTGACAATGTCATCTCTTCAGCTTATATTTGTCCCTAAATTTCTTTTCTGTTTTGGGACAGATGTAGTAGAAACAATATTATCATCACGACCTCCTAACAAATGATCGTCCTCCTCAGATGCTAATGCGGTATACTCATTTTTTGCTATAGCAAGCTAATCAGAAGCTTTGCACTTACACAAAATCAAGAATGTTCCTCTTGGGAGGGTAGAGCAGAATTATTAATTGAGAAGGAACACCTGATACACCATTACCCTTTTAATTTTGTTGACATTTTTCCAAACTGATACCTGCTGACCACTGAGCCATTGCCAATGTCCATTCAATTCCCTGTCCCTGAGGTAAGAACAATCCATGTCATGTCCATTATAGGTTCATAGGTGTTTACTAGGCCTTTTTAAGCTTAGCCATGCATTCCAAATCTCTGATGAGTTCTGGTATCCTTGATAAGTGTAATCAGAAGCTTGTGACACAAAACATTTACAAGCATGGGCCTGCGGGTTGAACCATTTACAGGTTGCCTGTGTCCATTAGAGACAAATGTGCCAACCAGGGATGAATTTTCTGTTCTCCATCCAGTTGCCCAAGTTACACCTAAATTGGGTTAGGGAGGAACTCTGCTTCTCCTGGATGGAGAGCCTGTTCTAAAGATGCAATAGCATCTGGGATACATGTCTGTCTCTCTAGCAGGCCCTATTTGTATCACAGGCAAAGTTTAAGTATTTAGAACTGGTAGTTATGGTACTGTTTGTTTTCTGGATATACAGGAGGTCCATCAGAGTGGGGTCTGACAATGCCCTTCATGACAGGCATAGATCTCCCCTCAACAGCTTGTAGGAGACAGAATACAGGGATAGGGCCTTAACGTGGCCTGCATAGGGCATTTTACTTACACCCTGCATTCTTTTAGTGAGGAATCTCTATGGACATTCCAGTTGTTGGTTGTTGGATATGCTTGATTAACCCTGGTTAAGTACATACCAAAGGGGACATTGTATTCAATGATATGTTTGATGAATGCCGAATACAGTGGAACAATGACTTTCTTGGACCTAGATGCCATACCTTTTCCTATAAGTTGCACAACATAGAATGATTTCCTCAGTACTGTAGACACATGATGGTCAAAGGATAGATTACTGCCTATGTGTATTCCTACATCCCTCACTACTGGGTCAAATCTATGGGATATGTTGTCAATAGGATAGTTACCAGCGGAGGATGAATTCCCAAAGGATACTATTATGTATTTCTTGGCATTTAGTTTTAGTCCTTGACTTAGACACCAATTGTTTGTCTGTGTCAGCCCTTCCTGGAGAACATTTGTGTTGGTGTGGGAGTCAATGACAGCTTCTCATTTGCAATCATCTGCAAATTTAGTCATACAGAGGCCATTGACATTGGCTTTGACTTCAGAGAAGTAAATGCCAAAAAGAAGCTGTCCCAGGGCTGATTCCCGAGGGACTCCACATGTGGTTAGCCTCTTTGTAGAGGTTGCCTCTCCATTTCTATCTTCCTGGGTCTTGTCTGTGAGCCAGTTGGCTATCCACTGGTTGACATTTGGGTTTGTACCTAACCTCTTGAGTTTGTCAGCAATGCTTGAGTGGGGTATTGTGTCAAACGCCTTAGTCAGGTCAAGGTAGGCAGTGTGAACCATTTTGCCCTCATCCATTGCTTTGGTGCCCTTCTCAAAGAAGTCCACTAGGTTGAGTAGGCATGACATGCCCTTGGTGAAACCAAATTGGGTTGGATCCAGTGTCTGGAGATTTATTATATCATTATTGATCATTTCCATTATAATTCTTTCCATGGATTTGCATATAGAACTAGTGAGACTTATGGGTCTGTAGTTTCCAGGGTCTGTAGATGGCCCATCTTTGTGCAGAGGGATGACTGTTGCTGTTTTCCATTCATGAGGCATGGAGCCCGTTTAGAGTCTACAGTTGAATAGCAATTCCAGTGGACCTGATAGGTCATGTTTCATGCTATTTAGAAGGCGTCCTGGGATATTGTCTGGGCCCACTGATGCAGTGTTCTTGGCTATAGAGAGAGCATTAAGGACCTGTTCCCTATTGATAGCTGGTAGAGTTATAGTTGATGATATTTCCTGAGGCAAGGTTGAGGGGGAGAGAGGGATAAAGTTGGAGCTGAATGTGTTGGTCAATAGGTTTGCTATATTTTCTGGCTCAGTATAGGTGTTTCAATTTACAATGAGCTCTGCATACGGTTGTGTATTGTCTTTGAGGTTGCAGGCATAGCTAAAGAATGCCTTGTTGTTGTCCTTGGCCTGGGAGGCCAACATTTACCTCAAATTTGGCTTTGGTAGACTTTATTTGTCTTCTGAGTTGTTTGTTTAGTTTGATGAGAGTGTTTTTATCCTGCTGGGTGCTGCACCTCCTAATTTTTGCTATGATTTTCTTCCTTCTGTTATACATCCTATTGATGTTGTGATTCCTCCAGTGAGGCTTGGTTTTTGAGTTAGTTTTGTACTTTTTCCAGGTGGGTACAGCTACTTCTATGCAGCTATTAACATGCTTGTATAGGGTTTCTGTGAACAGCTCTGTATAGGCAGCAGTGTTCTGAGAGTTTATGGGGGCTTAATATTTTGCCAGGTTGTCACTTAATAGCAGCAAGTTAGCCTTAGAGTACATCCTGAGTATTCCAGGATTACCTGGGGGTCCATGTTTTATTTTTACTTCAAAGAAGACCATTTGTGGTCTGACCTTGCCAGGGAAGACGTTACACTAGGGGGTGTGCAGCACTCTCTCATTAGTGAGGAATAGATCCAGTATGGTTGCACCCCTGGTTGGTGTATTGACAATCTGGTCCAGGGAGTTTGTGTTTATAAAATCCAGCAATCTCTGTGCCTGTACATTTGATGTTGTATAGGATTCCCAGTTAACAGTGGGATAATTAAAGTTGTCCATGAATATGGTATTGAGTTGGATGGTGAGTGTTCCCAGTAAGTTTAATTACATGGTATGGGTTTCATGGGTCATAGAGGGGGGACCTATCGCTTGTAAAGAAGTGGTATTGGATTTTGCCTTTGGTGATTTGAACATGGAGTATCTCAAGTGCATTGTCCTGTTTGACCAGCCTTGAGGTATATTTATTTCTGATATAAATCGAGACACCTCCACCTTTAGTCTCTGTCTGTATAGTAGCTGGTGTAAATGTGTGATAGGCATTATAACCTTGCACTGCTAGTGTGCTGCTCATGGCTTTGAACCATGTCTCAGTGACTGCACAGACACCAGCATTATCTAGGGTGAGGAGAGTTTCTAGGGAGTAGAGCTTTTTGTTTAGACTCCTAGCACTGAGCTGCAATACCTTTAGATTTTCTTGGTTTTGATTTGCTGTGTCAGAAGTACTTTCACTTTGGCATTTGCCTAAAAAGGCACTATGGAAGACAATGTTTTAGCAAATATTTAAAGGTATAGAGGAGAGAGGTGCAGACCATCCCTGGCAAAGCAGCATGGTCTGTTGACTTTCTCCTTCCATGCTGACAAATATTGCACCCCCTTAGAATGATACCAGAAACTCAGCCAATTATTAAAGTCAGTCATCATTTCTTCGTAATGTGGCATCATCATAGGCAGCTATGAAAAGCATTTATGCTATCACACTGACCCTTCACCTGGTGGTTATGTGAGTACCTTCGTCACTGTATGGATATCTTGCTCCATTCCACTGGCATAAGCATCCTCCAGCATATGTCCCATATGGGCTAACATCACCAGTTTGCAATCTTCAAGCCCCTTACCCCCAGTCCTACAGCAATTGGGGTTGTCCAGGCCTCCACCTGCATAGGGGAAAAGTGACTGACCTAGGCCACTAAATCCTTTCTCTCTGGACTGTTGAGGCAGTGTAAACAATCCTTTCTCTCTGGACTGGTGAGGCAGTGTAAACAATCCTTTCTCTCTGGACTGGTGAGGCAGTGTAAACAATCCTTTCTCTCTGGACTGGTGAGGCAGTGTAAACAATCCTTTCTCTCTGGACTGTTGAGGCAGTGTAAACAATCCTTTCTCTCTGGACTGGTGAGGCAGTGTAAACAATCCTTTCTCTCTGGACTGGTGAGGCAGTGTAAACAATCCTTTCTCTCTGGACTGGTGAGGCAGTGTAAACAATCCTTTCTCTCTGGACTGGTGAGGCAGTGTAAACAATCCTTTCTCTCTGGACTGGTGAGGCAGTGTAAACAATCCTTTCTCTCTGGACTGGTGAGGCAGTGTAAACAATCCTTTCTCTCTGGACTGGTGAGGCAGTGTAAACAATCCTTTCTCTCTGGACTGGTGAGGCAGTGTAAACAATCCTTTCTCTCTGGACTGTTGAGGCAGTGTAAACAATCCTTTCTCTCTGGACTGGTGAGGCAGTGTAAACTACTCCACTCCCTATTTCCTTTCTTCCTCTGCAAGGCTCTTCCAGCAACCAAGCTGCTAAACAAACTGTGGTCATCTGGGTCATATTTAGGGCTTTATCACCTTCTTCATGTTGTTCTATCATCATAATATCTTTTAATGACTGATTGTTTGTAGGTTAGTCTACCTGTAAATGATCTTCATTCACACATCCTCTTCATGTTATGCAGGCTTTTTTCTACTCTGCCTTCTCAGTAACAGTCAGCACATACTAAAGTAGGCCATTTTCTTTCAAAATACTCCGATTCTCCACTCAAAAATCACTGCATACCTTAAAACATGGTGGCTTCCCTCCACCAAACAACTGGTTATCAATGTGCTTTAGGTGGCTTTCCAAATTACCTGTTCAAATGCTCAGCTTATGTTTTTTTTATACTTGCATTGTTATAAGGCTTGAGAACATTTTAGCAACTCATTGCAGACATCATGTTTTTCAAAATAAACATTTCTGGACCACATATGGATCCTGCATCTCTAATGTAAATGAATATAAGATACAGAAAATGATGACCGTATTACATGTATCCTTTTTTTGCTCAAAATTATGCAACATAGTTTGTAATGCCTCTTTTATTTGAAAATTCAAGTGACAGATGATCTCAAGAGACAAAATCAACTATAACATGAACTTGTGGTGAGACATTTCATATGGTTGAATGACTCTGTGCCAAAAAACATACTTGTCATAGGCATTCCCAGCAGAAAATAATGAAAATGTAGCAGCTATCTCTTTTGTTTCATTGTATCATTAAGTCTGTCACTCATTGCTTGCAGCTGGGGATGAGAGCATACACTTTCTGCAGTTTTTAGAAGCCTCCTGGAGAAGCTTTTATTTCCCAAGTGGAATCAGAACAATTGAAATGAAGATTTAGTTGAGATGACTTCTCGATCTTTACAGCAATATTGCTCTCAACTGTGTACTTTCTTTACCAGTAGGAGACATAACATCAAGCTCTAAGTATTTTTTTTATATTTTTTTATCTTTCCTTGCAGTTCACTGTCAGTTACCCCTAAGAACATCTCTCCATTTACTGGATCCACCAAACCCATCAAGCCTCCTTTGGACTTTCTCCAACCTTGTTTAAGGTGATTGAGGAGACCGAGGCACCTCAAGGCAGCATCACATATGTTGCTGAGTAGGACTTTTTAGTTCTAACCTAAGCACCCTCCCCCTTCTTGGGGGCACACACACACACACACACACACACACACACACACACACACACACACACACACACACACACACAGACGGGCATGCTAATGAATCACTCTTTCCCCATGAAGACAGTGCAGCCTGTGCGTCCCTGGTCTCTGATAGAGAGCTGCCATGAGATGTAGTTATGTACTAGCCCTCCCCACAGGTGTGTCAGTACCTCAGACACCTGAGATGCAAAATGAACCTAAGTCTCCTGGGGTATCGTCAAGGCTATATCCTTCCATTCTATACAGCTAATAAGCTCTAACAATTGCTGAGGACTTGAACCACTAACCACCAAAATGACAAGTACTGCACCATCATTTAGGTTTGTTCTGTTCTCCATTTCAGTGTTTCCTGCCACCATAGCAGTTGCACACAAGGGAGTAGGGGTTCAGGTTTTATTAAAATATCTTAGATATTTACATTATTTAGATTATTAAAAATTCATATTCACTGTGTTTTCTTTGCAATACAATGTATATACATAGTTTATAACTTTTCCATTATAAATTAATTTACCCACAATATTTTCCAGATATCCCTTGTCATATCCTTTCTTCTACTATTTTTAACTGTATTCATAATCTGTTTAACAATACTATTTTATCAGTTTTTACAGGATCAGTGTAGAACCTTATCCATTTCTGCCATAATACATACTTTGTCATCAAACTGTTACATCATCAGCAAATGCTTGTACTTTATTTCCCTAACTTCATCATCATTTAATTATTTTGTATAACTAATTATATATACAAAGTATACAACAGAAGTCTAAATAGGCATTCTTGCAGTAGCCATATATTTCTTCTGTAAATTTCCACAGTTACTCGTCACATTCCTCTTTTCTATTTTGTTAACTGCAGAGATAATCCTTGTTTTCCCGCCTTCCTCGACTAGTTTAGACCAGTTTACAGGCATTGCTGTATTCTGGGCTGTGGTGTAGTTCCTGTGT
Organism: Protopterus annectens; assembly: GCF_019279795.1. Taxonomy (NCBI): domain Eukaryota; kingdom Metazoa; phylum Chordata; order Ceratodontiformes; family Protopteridae; genus Protopterus; species Protopterus annectens. The sequence continues at coordinate 340,258,182 of NC_056748.1, read as the reverse complement.
TGTCCATTACCTTACTTGGATAGAAGGAAGTTTCTTTGCTCACCAGTGGGAGTGGGGAGCCTTGAGCAGCCTACCTGTCCTTGGGGGAAGTGACCTCAGCACAAGAAGCTGTAGTAATTGGTTGTTTGGGACCATTTCCAGCTCTTTTGTAGTTCACTGTTTAAAATCCGTGTTTGCACGGCTTTGCGTGGTCGTACGCATCGCCGGTTAAACAAGGTTAAAGTTTTTCTGGCTCCGCCAAGTCTGTTCTTCAAATTTTCCCTTAAGGAAGCTCTACTCTTAGTATAACCAGACTATTCACGGTATTATAAGCCTAGCACTTGTTCTCAATACTTCTCTACTAAGTAAGCACTCTCGTACTAAGTAAAGCACTACATCTACTTACCACCCCTGTGAATACCCGCTTCCCTTAAAGGTATACCACTCCCTTATACTGTTCTAGCATGTCGAGTGGTAGATTACTGGTGTCGTCTCCAGTTCAGCTGGTCAATCTGGGCATCTTGAGACAATGCTACAATTGTCTCATGTACACAGACAACCCTCTCCTCCTCCCAACAAACACAAATACATGTGAGAGATGCAACTATATAGCCAAACTGGAGGCTGAACTCTCTCAACTCAGGGCTGGCATGACCAGACAGGAGGAGATGGCAACCACACACACAACAATCCCAGTCCCACATAGACCTACCACAACTGCAAACCAAACACATAAAAACACAAAGACATACTCGAGGCTCTAATAAAAACTTACCAAAACAACAGAGGCTCCCAAAGCAGACATCCAAAATCCACCACCTCAAAACAAAACACATGCAACACATACTTCAATAAATCAGTGTGTCGACCAATCGCAGCCCTTAAGGCCAAACACCTTGCCTGATACACTAGTAATAGGTGACTCCATAGTCAGACACACTGATGTCCCACTGACCAGGCTGAACAAGGAGAAGGTGACTGTGAGCTGTCTATCGGGAGCTAGGATCCGCCACATAACACACACACTCAGGTCACTCCAAAGCAAGTACAAATATGACTCCGTCATTGTCCATGCTGGTGTGAATGACCTGAGACGTACCTCCCTGGACTACATGAAAAGAGACATAGAGGAGCTCTCCAATTATGTAGCCCAGGCTGGTATGACCCTGACCCTGAGCAGCATCTTGCCCTCACCAAGAATGATACCACAATACAAAGACAAGATGATCAGCTTTAACAATTGGCTCAAGTACTGGTGTCATTCTAAGGGGATCCAATGTCTGTCTGCCTGGGATGATATGTTGGACAAGCCACGCTGCTTCGCAAGGGATGGCTTACACCTGTCACCACTGCGCTTCCGGATATTGGCTAAGGCTCTTGCCACCCCCATAGTGCCTTTTTTAGGCAAGGCTCAAAAGACAAACCCACCTCATTAGAAAACAAAAATGGAAAAAAACTAAGGGTAATACTGCTCAACGCCAGAAGTCTAAATCTCAAGATGCAGACACTTGATGCACTCCTCAGCATGGAGAACATTGACGTCTGTGCAGTAACTGAAACCTGGTTCAAGGCTACTGAGAGCACCCCAGTGCTACCAGGCTATACCTCGTATCATGCTTTTCGGCCCCAAAACCCAGGCCGAACCACAAAGGGAGGGGGAGTGTCCATATTCATAAAGGACACCCACACCTCCAGGTTAGTAGCAACACATGAAGCATCAGAGACCATACAGGTGCAACTAACCATAGGCAAAACTGCTATACAACTGGTAGCATGTTATAGACCACCCTCCCAATCTCAAGAACCCCACTCAGCCTTCCTGAAGACATTGGAGGATATGAATGTATCACAAAATACCATCATACTGGGAGACTTCAACTACCCAAACATAGATTGGGTACATTATTCTAGCCCTAATACCCTAGCCCAAAGGTTCCTGGAATTCATAAATTCAAATGCACTGGAACAACTAGTCACCTCTCCCACTAGGGGAGATAATATACTAGACCTGATCATCACAAACATGGGGACAAAATGCTCCACACCGAAGTATACCCCTCACTAGTGAGATCTGACCACAAACTAATCACCCTGGATATACATATCCCACCTCCACCCCAGCACAAAAGACCACAGTGAAAAACTTCTCAAAAGCAGACTTCACTCTTCTTAAGACTGAGATGGTATCCTTTAAGCCCACTGTGCCAGTGGATACCACATCCCACAATGCCGAATCCTTCACAAATGCTTTCTATGGACATCTCCAAGAATGCATGGATCATGCAATCCCAAACAAATCCAAGTCCCTCTCCACCAAATGTAAGCGTCCTGTCTGGTGGACCTCAGCCATAAACAAATTGTATAACAAAGAAGGAAGCTACTGCACGTCAGAGCAAAATCCCATGAAGGGAAGACATCTCTGATCAACATTAGCAGAAAACTACATTCTCTCATAAAAACATCCAAGGCAAACTTTGAGAGAAAAATTGCTAAGGACACTAAAGATAACCACAAAGCCTTCTTCAGCTATGTTAGAAACCTGGGCGGAAACCCTCAGATATGCTCAGAGTTGGTTCACAACAACAAAAATACACTGAACCCACAGATATTGCTAACATTCTGGCTGACAGGTTCAGTGCAAATTTCTCGCCTCCTTCACCCCCAAAAGAAGAAATACTTATCCCAGCTGAATGTAATCTCCCTGTCATCTCAGATGTCCAAGTGAGAACCGCTCTAAACAAAGCAAAAAACACAGCATCAATGGGACCTGACGGTATCCCGGGGTGCATGTTACGTGAACTCCAAGAGGAGCTAAACCCACACATAAAAATGCTATTTAACCTTAGCCTTACTTCGGGATATGTACCTGAACACTGGCGTACAGCAACAGTGGTCCCACTCCACAAGGGTGGTGCCTCTACAGACCCTGGAAACTACTGCCCCATAAGCTTGACTAGCCTGGTCTGCAAAGCTATGGAAAGAATCATTATGGAACTCATAAACGGAGACATAGGGGACGTACAGATGCTTGACCCCACCCAGTTCGGCTTTGTAAAGGGCAGATCCTGCCTTTTAAACCTGGTTGACTTTTTCGAAACAGTCACTAGAGCCATTGATGAGGGCAAAGCAGTCCATACAGCATACCTGGACTTGGCTAAGGCCTTCGACACAATACCCCACTCAGGCATCATAGATAAGCTAAACAGCTTAAAAGTAAACCCTTATGTCACTAGATGGGTTGCAAACTGGCTAAAGGACAGAACCCATAAAGTTAAAATCACTGGAGCAATGTCAGACTCAAAGCCAGTCACAAGTGGTGTCCCACAGGGATCTGTCCTGGGACCCTCTTGTTCGGCATTTATTTCTCAGATGTTAAAGCAAACATGGGAGGGCTGTGGCTGACAAAGTTCGCAGATGACTGCAAACTAGGTGCCATAGTCGATACACCAGCAGATACACACATCCTACAAAAAGGCCTCACTGAAACAGACAACTGGTGCCGTAGTCACGGCCTTAAACTAAATGCCAAAAAATGTATAGTCATCCCTTTTGGAAAAAACAAAGTACCCACAAATTATCACATAGACAGCAACCCACTGAGTACGGAAAAAGTAATCAGAGACCTAGGAACCCAAGTAGACAGTGACCTCTCATTTGACACCCACGTTGCCAAAGTGGTTAGAAAAACATTCTACCTTGCACACCTCATCATGAAGGGTTTCACATCCAGATCCAAGGATGTCATTGTACCCCTATATTCCTCCCTCATCAGACCCATGATTGAGTACAATGCCCCATTTGGTATGTACCTCATCTGGCACTTGCAACAGCTGGAGAGACCACAAAAGTACCTCACCAAAAGGATCAAGGGTCTCCAACATATGTCTTATTCTGCCAGACTAAAGAAACTTCAGCTCTATTCAGTAGCATACCGCCTGCTCAGAGGTGATCTCTGCCTGACGTACAAGGCCATGTCCAATCAGGATCTGATGGACATGCTCCACCTCAAAAAATCCAAATCCATCAGGACCACGAGAGCTAAATACTTAAACCTCGGCACAAGTATGAATAGGACATGCTGGAGGGATAGATTCATAACCCAGAGGCTTCCCATGCTTTGGAACAGGATCCCAGTTCGTATTAGGCAGAGCCCCCACTGACTTTCTTCAAGAGAAATCTTGATGAGTGGATAGGAGATCGTAAGTTTACCCCAGGGGTCACATCTGTGTCACTGCTAGACAGGGGCACAGTAAACTAATTCTATTATATAAGGGGACCTTCACTGTGTCACTACTAGACAGAGGCACAGTATTCTAGATTTATTCTGTACATTTTTGTACCATTTCATGGGGTGGCAAAAGCCACATCACTATGGCTAGGCTTACAAATGCCCCAGGGCAGATAGCCTAGTACTATACTATGAAACTATGAAACTATAATCTGTTTAACAATGTCAGTTTCATCACTTTCTACAGGATCAGTGTAGAACCTTACCCATTTCTAGCACTTTTACTTTATCTTTATAATACACTTTCCTTATAACCCTTCTCTTCTTTAGGTCTTCTGGTGTTCCTATAACTATTTTATGAAGAGCCTTTTGCTGATCCAGATTTATTATATAAACCTTTTCCTTTATTACTTTTACTAACCTAAAAATATATTGTACATTTTTATTCCCTGCAGTATAATGCTTCCTATCACAGCATATTTGATTCCCAGGAATCCAATTCTCTCGGTCCGTGATAAAGCTTTAACACTGTATCTGTAAAAATCTTATAATTACCACTCATCATAATTGTTCTCCAATTCTGAGGTTCTTTTAATCCCATTTTTTGGCATTATCACTTGTTAAACCATATCTTGACCTCCCACACTACCACTTAAACATATGAAGTTTTTTTAAGATTTCTCTCTGCACTGAAAATTTGCTCCTTTCAGATGCTTCTTCACATAACTTTTAAACAGGTTGGTCTCATGACTCCACATGGATAAAACTACTGAGGCACCTCAACTGTAGCCCTGGAGAACAAGGAATCCAGTGTGGAGCCATGGATGTGTTATGGGGAGCCATTATACAGACGCTGGATGGTCAGAACCCCTAAAAGTTTGAGTGGATTATGCATTGACATTATAACATTGCCACTGACTCTTGCAATTTTAATAACAATCTATGAGCCTTTGAGCTGCAACTCACTGGGGTATTCCCCAAACTTGTCCCAGGATAGGTGAGCTGACAACAGGACACTTAATCCTTCTGCCACCACCTCTACCAGTGGCCCAAATCTACTATCAGGCTTGGGTTATTGGTGATATAGATGGATGCCCTGCCTTTGTGCCCTGGGTGGCTTTTCTTCCACATATTTCCTGAAAAAACACCACTAATATTTCACTTTCTTCTATCAATACCAAGTTTGATATAAAAATGGTTGCTACTTACTTCTATTTTTTAAATTATATTATGCTTTCAGAAATACCCGCTTTAGACTATGTAACCATTACATCAATCTTTTCTACTTCAAACTTCCTGGATAAACTGAGATCTGTGAGTTATATTTCAGAGGACTTGGTTACTGGAGATATCAAGGATGTTTTTACTGTTGTCCCCAAGGAGTTTGGCATAGATTGGTTTAAGGATATGCTTGTCACATCCACCACATCATCTCCTATGAACATTAACATTATCTGTTGTCTTATGGAAGCTGTTATGAAATCTAATTTTTTCACCTTTGAATGGGAATTGTTTAGTTCACTGTGGGTGTAGGGGCAGCCTGCACCTATATGTTTGCCAACAAAGTTCTATGGAATTGGGACAAGACATTTGACTTGAATTGTCCCTATTACCAAAATATCAACATTTACATCAGATTTTTGGATTATATATCTAAAGGAGAATCAGGATTCTCATAATGATTTTTCTTTATCTCAGGAGTACTATGGATTTTCTGGATTTTAAGTTTCACATGGACAGTCAGCAAATTCTATCCTTGGTATTCAAGGCTATGGACCATTATTGTTCAAACATTTACAAGAAGCCGACATACTCAAATCATTTTTTACATTTTAGCAGTGACCATACTTTGAAACAGAAATGGGGCATAGTTACAATACAATTTCTCAGGATGTCCTGGATCATCTTAGAAAAGGATCAGTTTTCACAAAAAATGTTTTGTCTTAAAACCTATGTTTGTTGCTTGTAATTACCCTGAGCCCTTGACTGATGACATCATGAATTTCTTGAAGCTAAAATGACATTCAAACTATGCAACTGCTTTAGGTAAACCACTTGTTTATATCCCCAGAGTAAATTATCAAAGTTTTGGTTGTTCTATGACTTTGTATTATTCATTGAAAACACAAGATCTACAGGGTGTTATGATCAAGAATGGGAAACTTATTCAGGACATCTGGCCTGTATTTCAAAAATTGGGCCCTTTACCCAGGTTTGTTTGTAAATCCATCAATAGTATTGGAGGCAGTGTTAAACAGAGACATAATGGTGACATGGATCTGTGAGTAAATGTAGTGGTTGCGCCAGTTGTCATTTTATTTTTGAAGGTTCGAACATTGTTTTAACCAGCTATCCAAGGAATATTCCCTGTACTTGAAGGTACAGCAGGAGTTGTTCATATTACCATCTGCAAATGTTATCGCTTTTTATGCAGGAAAGAAATGAACTTCCCTACAGAAATAAAATATGAACAATTATTCAAGGATTCATAAAAGGGACATGCAAATGCATTACTTAAGGATTTTAGATGTTGCACTAGTTTTAAGATATTTACTTTTTTATTTTAGAAAAGGCAGTGAATGAATGTAGAGGTGGCGACCGTTCTGCTATGTAGGGAATTGTTCTGGTAGATCACTTTAAATGGTAATACTCCACCAGGTCTTAATGAACAAATTTGTATATCTTCTATTTTAAGGATGGGCACTAACAAGCTGACTCGTCATTAACTTTTTGCCCCCACGCTATTTTAGTTATACTTCCAATTTATTTGTGTGTCTTTTATTGTGACATATTTCTGAAGAAGTCCTTATGTTTGTGACAAAAGTGCTCAGATAAACAGTTAATTTGTGAAATAGTTTGTGTAAATCTTGAAGTTCTATTTTACTTGTTCTTAGTTTTTTTTTTCTTGAACATCTGATTTTGCTATTTTCCTAAATGTATTTTTACATAATTACACAGAATATTACAACATGTATATAACCTGCAACACAGTAACTGATCCAGAAGAAAGGTTGTTTTGATCTGCTATCGGAATACTATATACTACAGTGAGAACTTTTTGTAGCAGCATGTATACCTAGAAAATACTGAAAACATGTCATTCAAATGGCTCAGGAAATGTGATTCACCTGTGGAGTGCTGTTAAGAGGAGGACTAGAAACCCAAAATGTCTTGGATGTTAGCTTCTCAAAGAAAAATTATTTTGGGCCATACTTTTTGGGCACATGAAGCTGTAAAGCTGTGGAATACTAGAGAAGAAGCCCTGTGGATGTACTAAAACAGCAACTGAAAGACTATATGTTGATAGATTTATCATAAGTTGGCATAAACTGTTGAAGATAAACTAATCTGTTCCATTTGAGAGGCTTTGATTTCAAACAGAAGTTTGATTTCAGAAATGTGACTAACATAAACCCAATTTTTTCATTAAGTATCCTTATAATTTTTTTTATTTTGGAAAGTGAAATTCTGTTTTGTCTTAGTACTGCCAATAAACTACACTTAAAACTGTTTCAAATGAATTATACCTGGTATAAATCATCTAATTAATCAATTTCTTTTTCAATATTAATGTTACTCTTTCAAGCAAAGGTTAGAATACTGACATTGCTTGTAAACATTATATTATTTTACAGTGTTTTAACTGTTGCCCTTTCTCCCAAACTGTTCCATTAAGTTCAAGGATTTAAAGATTACTTCAAAGGCTGCTGCTTCCAGTATTTCTATGAATTTAACATCATTCTCTTAAGTAAGAACAATACATAATTTCAACAAAATGTATTTTAGAACTAAAGTCCTGTCAGTTTTTCTCCATTTCTTGCATGTATTTATGTTGTACCACATTTTCTGATATGCATAAAACCCACAGTTTTGTATTAAATCAGTCCTGGCAGCCCTATCTGCAGTCCTTTAGAGAGAACATTTAAGAATGCTAGACCATAGCTCTAATAGCATAACCTTCTGCACAACAAATCATTGCCTTGACACATTCCTCCAATTACTACCTCTGTTTTGCACAGTTTGGATACTTCCCATCCTCCCACTGATTTCTTCCACAAGAAAATATATGCAAAATTTCCTGGTTGCTGCTTTCAAATTCTGAAATTATCATGCCAATTTCATCTTCCTGGTTTACTTCCCTGACATTTAGGGTATGTCCTGATATCATTGGCACTGCAGCTGCACGTTTGTAACCTTCTTTGTGTTCTGTGATAATCTTTGTTCTTCCCTTTTTATCATTTAAAACCTCTTTCATGCACAGAGTAGGGGAACTTCCTATGCACCCTAGTCACATTTATTTTAGTCAGGAAAACACCATCTTGGACCTCCAATGGAAAAAAGGCCATGCCTAGTGAAATTAACCCAGTTAACAAAAGTAAATAAATAAATACATTGACTCAAATAATTAATTAAAACCATGTTAACCAGTTTTATTCTGAAGGCCAGACTGTGACAGTGATGGCTGACACTTTTTTAGATGCCCAAAGAGGGATATTTTCAAGAGATGTAGGACCTCAATCAATACAATAATTTTATTTTCAGTTTATTACCAAAACAGGGTCTCTGGTTGAATAATTTCACTGGTTTCTGTTATTTTATATCTGATCAAGTAGAATGAAATATAGAATTAATATATTTAGAAGAAAGATTAATGTATTTTTTTCTCTTAAAATATCAGAACATTTGTCATTCTCCACTCTTTTACATCAACCAGTTGCCCAAAACAGGATTGTACTATAGTTTTTAAACGAGGAAAGAATTAACACCATAGTCTATCTTCAGAAATAAAATAGAAGGATTGCGATAGGTTTATTGCTTATTTATAGTAATAAAGGATACAACTGGATTTCTTGAGATGTAACAAAAGTCTACAGAATATACTTTATTCCTGGCTTCCTTACCTTCTATATCACAGTGCCACTAAGAATTTCTTAGGTGCTAAACTATTTAGATGTCCAGCAACATGCCTGCTCCAATCTTTTCTGAGATAGTGCTACTGTACTCTGGAAACATTTTCTTCACCTATTCTATTATTTTGGTTAAGCAGAAGAATAATATAGCCTAGGTGGACATATCGTATCAAGATATATTATATTGAACATAACTGCTAATTATCAATTCAAAATCTGGATTGTTTTAAAGCTTTGTTCAGATTTGTCATTTAGACTATAATATTCATGCTTTCATGCAACTTTTTAGATTACTTTGACCTACAGAAGCCTATACAGCACAGACTATTATATCAGCTGTTTTGATTTAGGATTGTGTTACTATTTTACTTTGATATTTTTCTTCCCTTGATAAAGTTACTGAAACTAGAAACTTTACAATGATTATAATTACAACTGCATACATCTGGGAGACACCTGCATATTCACAGTGCCAAGAAATTTAACTCAGAATAGAAATCAGCACATACTGGGAATGTTACATTGACCCACAATTGACAAGTTCTGTCCAGAAATTTGTAGGCATGCTTGAACTAGCATTTCAGAATTCCACTGAAAACTGGCTCCATATACAAAATAACATGTCAGAGGATTCTAGCTAAAAGCTATCTTTGTTCTGGCGCATAAAATATAGATTACATATCAGATCACTGTCAACTATAAATATTCTCTGCTCCATGTAAACATTTTAGTATTTAAACATTATGTACTAACGTTGTATGTAAAGTCAATTTCTGCCATGAAATATTAAAATAAATTATTAGTAGCAGATGATTTTTTTTCAGTAAGAAACCTTCCTAACTCACAACAGAATAAAGTGCAATAAAACTGAGTATTGAAGCAACATAAAATCAAATGCATGTATACATATATTTTGAATTCTTCATCTTTGTGTATGTCTAAAAGTTAATCAGTGAGAATTAATTCTTGCAGCCACAGTTCCATGTCCGAAAGTACCAGACACTGGCTGTCGGGCAGAATATCAGACAAAATAAATAATTGGGTGCAGAAGTGATAATACATTATCATCCTTAATTCTCTTATAAATTATGTTCTGAGTAATAAATTAAAATTCCTAATTGTGACCAACAGTAATGAATAAAAAATTGTACCACATACAATCTGATCTTTTATTTAATATAAAGGATAGCTTTATAGCTTTTCTTTCACATTTTAGAGATGTTATACGTCAGAAACATTCCCTACTATAAGAAAGCCTGTTTGCATTTCTGAAAGTACATTTTTGTAGCACAATTTACCTTCAATCAATTTTAACTAGCTATGTTAAATCAGACCAGAATACTTTTGCAAAATGTTAAAGAGATGTAGGCTTATGTTGCACATGGCTCAGAATTACATAATATTCCAGAGATTATCAATGTATTATTTACTAAACAGAAATGTGAGGCATGTATGTCTGACACTCTAAAATGTGATTGAAAGTGTGCAACTGATATAATGAATGAAAAAATCACTTGTGGTAGTTCTGAGTTTTTTTCTTAGTCCAATGTACAGTGAGCTCACAATGAATATGTTAATCGGAGGCTTGTGAGGGCATAGCCCATCACACCGGGGAAAGGGCGCAAAGGGCAAAGCTGTTTGTGATTAAGTGTTACAGCGGTTATCACTGTTCAGTGTTGTGTTTAGTGACTGCGTTTTTGAGAGTGTACTGTTTAGTGCTGATCACACTTCTGTCATGGAGTTTTACAGTCGGTTCTTCTGATATCGCTGATACGTCCCCAGAAATGTGTTAAAACAAATGCATGATTCACACATGGCTTGGCTGCTCCATCAACTCAGACAATAAAGTTTAGTGACTTGTGACCCCTATCTCAGCAGTACAGTTTTACTTAAGGTGCCATTTGAATAAAGGTGACAGACAGGAAGACTCATGCTCTATCATAACCCAGAACAGTGAGCTTTGGGAGGTCAGTACAGGAAGCTTGCAAGTTTCCTGCAGTTGATGTTTCACTGCATCATGACTGTACACTGATTTGAAATGGGAGAAAAGGTAAAAGAGAGATGAGTTTCTCTTTGTTTTCCACTGTTTCCATCTCTTCCATGTTTGTGTAATCTCAGAATAAGTATATTCTAGACTGTATGTATACAGTATTGTCTGTCATTTGGTCCAGATGGTTAAGGCTGTGAATTGTAGTTCCTGTGGCACAGGGCTTGACTCCTTTAGCTCTGATTTGCTTCCTGTGTGATTTTGAGTAAGTCACTTAAACAGGCATTGCTACCAGGTCACCCCTGAAAAGTACTATGTTGTCTAGTTAGCAAATGGGTATTATTATATCTAGTGAGTGGGGTTTTTGGAGCTTAATCACATGTAGAGGTGGGGGTGAGGGGTTGTCTATGCAAAGAAAGTGTTTTTCCTTATGTTTATGGCCTGGTGGGTATCACTCTTTTGAGCAGAGACGCCGGAAGCTGTTGAAGACTGGGGGGGGGGGGTGGAGGGTGACAGGGGCACTTAGTGATCTAAAAAAGGGCAATTTTTAAAAACTATTTACTACCACAACATAGGTTCACTTGGAGGACATTATAAGCTTAGCCAATTTCCATTTTGGTGCTTGAATTAACATTTCCTGATTGATCTTACCTATCCCATGGCTGATAATTGTATATTAAACCTAGTGAGAATAACTGTGATCATACCATAGATAAATTGAAGGGACCCATGTAAGGGATACAGCATTTAGGAACTGCCTTTATCCATTAGTGGTACAAGGGGCAGTCCTGGAGTACATTTTCTATTATCCATCCTTAGATCCAAGTTTCATTTGAATGTGGACAGGAATGAGCTTTGTTTTACTTGAACGGATAGTCTGTTCTGGAACAGTGGTAGCCTCTGTGATAGATATCCATCGCTCCACAACATTCAGTTTACATACCTACACTGAGTATTTCTGATGCCGTCTGACTTGCTGATGTTCAGTAGATCCATCAGTATTTGGTTGGAGGATGCCTTGTATGCCAGACACATCACCTCTAAGCACTCTGTAGGATACTGAGTATAGTGATAAATCTTTGAGGTGATCCATGAAAGACCTATTGTTTAAGACTTGTATACTTATAGCAAGGTATCTCTGTGGGTATTCCAGTTGTTGCATGGGCCTGGACAGATACATGCCAAAGTGGGCATTATACAAAGTGATTGACCTAATGAGGGCTTTGTAAAGGGGATAATAACATCTCTAGATCTAGTCACAATCAATTTGTTTATAAGCTGTGCAATATAAAAAGACTTTCTTATGACTCTGGGCATATATTGGTTAAAGGTTAGGTCACTGTACACACAAGTTCACAAATGCCAAACAACTGGGTCAGTTCTCAGGGGGCATTGTCAGTTTGGCAGTTCCCTGGAGTAGATAACTTCCCAAAGGATATGATAATGTATTTCTTGGAGTTCAGTTTCAATTCATGATTCTGGCACCAGTTATTGTTTGGGACAAACCTTCCTGCATGATGTTTAAGTCATTTGGGGATTCAACAACTGCTCCTAGGTTGCAGTCATCTCAAACTTAGCTGGCTAAAGCCCTTTGTTATTTCCTTTTACTTTTGAGATGTATATGCCAAACAGAAAAAGTCTGAGCACTGAACCCTGGGGGACACCATTGGTGACTAGTCTCCTCCCCTATTTTGATCTCCCGCACCCTGTGATCAAGCATACATGTATATGTTTGATTCACCTTCCTGACTGTATTAACCTGATTGTATTAAATTATATTCCTTGTATAATACAGCACTACTTGTTAGAATGTGTTTTAAATTTGTAGTTTGGAACAGTCTTCTAGTAAGCAATGAAACAAAATATATGAACCAATAATGACAAAACTACTAATTTCAGAAAATTTCAACCATAAAAGGTCACTTAAACTTCTGTCATTACAATCCACCAATATCGGTAAATAGGCAAAATCTCTGCAGAAGTAAGTCATCTAAATAATTCCACATTAAAGGGATCTGTAACTAATGAAGAGGCTGCTGCTAGCAAACAACTTTATATTTCATTGTTTCATCTACACATAAAGTGCCTGTTGCCCTTGAAGAATAAACTGCCTATGCTGCATTAAAAATTGATAAGCTAGTAATTTTGCAATGGGAAATGGATGGCAAACTGATAATAGGTTCATAGTGCTCCAAATGAGGACATTCATAGGACTGTAGCATCCACTCCCATTAAAGTACAACACAGTACAGTATCAGGGATCCATCTGCATACTGTGGGAGTAGTACCCACAGCCTTCTACATCAAAAGCAAGTGTACTACCTGTTGTGCTACTGACAATGCAAGTAGACTTGGCATAAGCAGCACTAAACTTCTCTTCCCCTGAAGCACTCAACTCCTTGTAAAATCCACTTGACACTCTAGTAAATCTCTCAACTTCGCAGCATGAGAAATCTGGAAAAAGCCAAAATTTATTTGTGGGGGCAAAGGCCCAAAACCAGGGACACATTTTAAATATTGCTTGTGTAATCTTAAAACATTGCTAAAATAAAATGTTTTGTGTTACCATGTTTTTCCTGAAAGATAGGAAGACTGAAACTTAGAGCTATCATTATTTAGTGAATTCAGTTCTCACTAATTTGCCAGAAAAACACAAATTTTAAGAGGAACAGACCAAAAGTATGAGCCAAATATTCTGTGAAAATGTGGACAGTGAAGAGCTATGGACTCAACTCCCTGAATCACAAGTGATGGTCTGGGCACACATACGCACACACATACATGCACACATACACACACGCGCACACACACACACACACACACACACACACACACACACACACACACACACACACACACACACACACACACACACACACACACACACAGCATAACTCCTGCAAATAAAAGAACAAAACTCTCATTACTGCCATGACGCTGGCTCTGGCAGCACCAACGGAACAGTGGCAGCATAACTCCTGCAATACAGAGCAATAAGAGAACAAGAACAGCTAGTTTTAGTTAGTTTAACTTCAGCGAGTGAATCCACATTAGCGTGGAAACTCCACATCATTAATTTTTCCTACAGGTTTTGTAGCTGTAAAAGTGGGGGTGCTCCCACTCCCCCTGGCTGTATGGTTCCAGCACCCATGCTTTTGAGAACATAACCTCCTAGGGATTTAGATATTTTAGTTTTAAATCATGACCTGGTTAATCATAATGAACTCTTTAAAAAGGTAGGTTAAGCTCAAGAAACACACTTCAGAATAAAAAAAATATGTTGTGTTTTAGTACAGTTAGTCATTGCAAAGAATGTTGTGCATAGTACTTAAAGTTTTATGGTTACTTTTGTCTCCACCCTCTAAAAAAATTAAATGACGGATCATCCCGAACTTAACTATATTAATAAGATGTGGTGAATATCATAGATGTTCTGGAATAAGTGACAATATAGTTCTCACATTAAATAACTATCTATAGATATATTTACATGTTTCTATATCTCTATATATCTATATATATATATCTATCTATAACTATATATATATATATATATATATATATATATATATATCAATATATATATATATATATATATATATATATGTATAAATACATATATATATATATATATATATATATATATATATATATATATAGATATCACACCATATCCTTTCTGATTCACGAGTGCAATGCATACTTCTTGCATTACTGATTCTTTCAGCTATCACTTTCACTTTCACCAAAGTTTGCACTTGCAAGTAGAAAAAAGTATTAGAATTCTAAAAGCTTTAAGACAAATAAGGTGCTGTTTTATAGTTGTACATAGATCTTTATCTGTAATTTTACATATGGTTTATTTTAAGATAGGGAACTAATCTTAAAATGTCTTTTTTATTTTCATTTTATTCTAGTTGGCTTTTGAGGACAGCCATATGGTTTTCATGCTTCAGATCTGAAGTCCATATTTATGGCTGTAATCACTTGGCTTCCATAACCTTTTCGGACTGCATCCATGATTAAATACATTACATATATGCATGTTCAAAAGTGGTTATATGTATCACTAATATGGCTGCACATCCCAGTATGAGTACCCCAGACTGATTATATTTAACCCAGCAACCTTAGTTTAGCCATTTGAAAATCTTAGAAAGGGGTACAAAATGAGGAACCAGAATGTGCCTGCTTTTATGAGCATATTAACTGGCACAGCTGAGATCTTCAGCTTGATTGCAATTTACCTATACCTCTTGTATTGATCATACCATTTCCCATTAAAAAGAGGGACATTGATGGACATGTAATCTTTTCCTATCATAATATATATTCTGAGTAATCATGTTATTCCCAAACTCAGTCAACAATATTACAGAAAAGAGAAGAGATTCTAACAACTGCTCTGGTGACTGGGCTATAAACTTAATTCAGAATAAGATTGATTCTGTATGGCGAGCACATAATTTGAGATGGAACAAGGTGGCTATGGTCTACGATATTTGCTCACATATTCAGCACTTCAGGTGAAGAAGCTTATGGTACAAGTTAGAAATCTATGATCTTTCTTTGCAAAGGACAGACTGCATCTCTTGTTCAAAGCTTATTGCATTCTGCTTAAAGCATTTACTGCTCCTATGATGCCATTTTCCCAGAGTCTTGTTCTTTGTTAGTAGCAGTTTCTCTTGAAAAGCAATATCCAGAGACTACCTCAGAGAACTCATTGAGCTCAGGATTACATTATGTAACCCAAACTTCCAACTTATAGCTTACCATTAGTCCCCCTCTATCTCCCTGATGATGTTGTTGTTGTCTTTCGGCTTTTCCCGGTTAGGGGTCGCCACAGCAGAACTCCGGTCCGCTAATGATTGGCAGTAGATTTTCACGGTGCCGAGTTGGCAGCTCGACACCCAACCTTCAACTAAGGCACACCCATTCACGCATGTCTTTCGGAACGCCACTCGACCCGCGG
This sequence comes from Protopterus annectens, assembly GCF_019279795.1. NCBI lineage: Eukaryota > Metazoa > Chordata > Ceratodontiformes > Protopteridae > Protopterus > Protopterus annectens. Next base: position 340,242,106 of record NC_056748.1, on the reverse strand, counting down.
GGAGAACATGCAAACTCCACACAGAAGGCACTCCCCACACTCCAGCCGAAAATCGAATGGGAGAACCTCTTGCTGTGAGGCAACAACGCTACCGCTGCACCACCGCTGCTGACCATCATGTAAAATTTCTGATATTACTAGACTATATCCTTATAAGCAAGTCATTAATCCAACGAGACTTCAACTATTTCTCCATATATTACCATGTCTGCATGCACAATGATTTAAAAACATCCTGCATCATCTTGTTCCCCAACCTGCCAGGGGCAAGAACATTTTATCCACCTGATTTTTAATTCAAGTTAATTAATTTCTCTTTGATTGGAAAAGTTCCTGCCACTTGTCTAGAAACTTGTTCTTGGCAGAGGGAACTAAGATTTGTTTTCTAGTGAGGAGCTCTTTATTTCCAGCATGTATGTGGTAAATTCCTTTTTTTGTAGCTTGGTTATCCTGCCACTTGTTTAGAAACTTGTTCTTGGCAGAGGGTACTAAAATATGCTTTCTAGTGAGGAGCTCTCTATTTCCAGCATGTCTGTGGCAAATTCCTTTTTTTGTAGCTTGGTTCTCTTTCCATATGCTCTTAAACTTTGGGGATTATTATTTTTAATCTGTCATGGAGGCTAGTACAGTGCTTCAATATACTCTTAAATTAATTTACTATTTTACTTTACATATATATATTTTACAATAATATCAGTACTTGTATCTGTATTTTGCAATTGTAAAAACTGTGTAGCTTTTTTTCTCCCTATACAATGAAAAACTCCTACTATGTTACTGTCTTAACTTATGTATGTATTTTGTAATGTTCCCCTGTACTTGTATCTATAGTAACTATGGAGATTTTCTCTCGGGTCTCTGTTGAACATGAGAGTAATTCCAATTGGATTTTCCCAATAAATAAAGATAAATAAAGAAGTAAATAAATAAATGGGGTCTTTAGCTATTCCCATGTTTATTTGGTGATGTCCAAATCTCCTGTTAGGTGTCAGACATACAGAGGGTGATACAAAATCAACACTAGTAAGACTGCTTGGATGACAAACTGAAGGTACAGTAGCTGATCCCAGTTATTTCTATCTTCACAGTGGCCCTCTTCAACATGGACTTTTACAGTCCTGTTAAAACAGTAAATCAGATTGTGATTCTGGGGATGATATAATGAAGTTCTGTGTCACTTAACCTTAAAATATTGGCACAAATAGTACGCCATATTAGACATAACCAGGATCCCTTCATCGGTAAGTATTTACTTTGGTATTCCCACTTTGGTAAACAATAGAACAAGCTCCCTGCTATTGCTTTGTTATTGGCCTTTTGGAATGGGATTGCTTCAGGATATTTAGTTGCATTTTCTAGGATCACCAGTATATATATTTTTATCCATTACTGTACTTAATCAGTTATTTGCTAATATCCATGGTAATCTGCCAACTAGATAAATACCAGAAAAGAAACAGAACGGAGATCTTCACTCAATACGGTTTAATAAAATGAACAATAAATCCAGTACACCATAAAGTGCTTTTTGTCCAGCCAAATGACTGGACTTCATCAGACAAAGCAACAAATTAAAACCCAACTTTATATAGGAAAGACACTCCCCCTCCCATGTGGTTAGTCAACCAATAAATCCAACTAAATTCAGATAGAACTCCACCCATGAGCATATCATGGAATTAGAACTTATAAATTCTCAATTTCAGATAAATTCAAACAAATTAATTTCCAATGAAGTACAACACCAGTTACTGTAAAACACTGTATATGTGTATGTGTATAAAAAGTCTTTATAGTAACAAAAACTGTATTTAAAAATGTATACATACAAAACAACCAAGATATAAAATTTAAAATATAACACATTTTAATAATACTTTAAAAACATCTATTATATGTATTTTGAAATTGAGAAGCTTACCTAGGTGATACTGGCCTTTATGTTTTTAAAGTATTATTAAAATGCGTTATATTTTATATCTTGGTGGTATTTATCTAGCTTGTCGTTTGTTGTTTTTGCTGTTTCTGGTCTATCCATGGTAATCTGCTCAAAAGGCATCTCTGTTATAAAATGGGATTAAGAGGTCTTTTAAAACCAGGGTTTTGAGTTATTTATTGCAGCATAGTATCTCCCATAAAAATAAATAAACGATACATTTCGCATTTCAGCAACCTTCCCATCCCTTTCTCTAGCCAATTACAAACTGCATCTGTTACTCTGTCTTCCCCTCCATGCATCCCTTCATTCTGCTTCAGAACTATGACTTCCAAGGACATCCAACTGTACCTCTCAACTATCTAGAGTTTTGCAGAATGTCCAGATTTTTGCCTCATACTTTTGGTCTGTTCTTCATAATATTTGTGGTTTTCTGGAAAATCACTGAGGATTAAAGTCACTAAATAATGCCATACATTTGAGTTTTAGACTTCATATCATTCAGAATATGCATGCTTACACAAATCCTGTTATTCTAGCAACTAGTTTATAAGAACAATATTTAAAATATGCTTCACCCATTATTTTAGGTTTTGTCCAGATTTCTTCCATTAAGAGGTTGAGAGGTATCCATCCACCATCTAATTGAACAGATTAAACTTGACAGCCCCATTGTACAGACAACCTTCACCCATGGTTTATTTATCATTCTAGAGACAACATCATGACCCCAGTGAAACACATCTACCACCTGTGTGTTAAACAAAATATTAGGCTTAATATCTAGAAAAAATGCCATTGAAAAAACTCATGCTAAGAAACACAGTCCCTCTAGCCCATCAGACATCTGCACCATTTCTAGTCTTCCTACCCAAGGAAAGATACTGGAAAAATTACTTTAATTGCATGTCGCTCAATATATCAATCAATACTACCTTTTCTCTCAAAAGCATTTTTGGCTTTTGGTCTGGTCACAGTACATCTACAGCTATCTCAACACTTAGTGACAGCATTCTCCTTGGAATGGACACAGACCTAATTGCTGGAACCATGTTTATTGACCTTATCAGATTCTTTGATCTTGTCTACCACTCAGTTTTTCTAGACTGTCTCACTGAAATAGGCATTTGGGATGGCATACTGCCATGGTAAAAATAAAAACTACCTCTCTAACTGCCGCTTCTCAGTGAATTTCATTTCATCAACCTCTACATCAGTTCCTCTGCAGAAAGGTGTCCACCAAGGATCTGTTCTGGCATGTCTTTTCTCCTCTCTTCATCTACATTAACACACTTCTTTTTGACTTACCTCATCTTCCTCTCCTGCTTTATGCTGATGATATGGTCCTATTCTGCTCCAACCCCTCTGTCTCTTCTTTTGAACTCAAACTTCAGGCTGATTTTCCCGAACTTATTCAATTGGGCAATGATAAGCAATTACTACTAAACTCCTATAAAACAAAAACAATGATTTTTGGCCCTAGGCAAATGGTCACTTGTATCTGCAGGCCATACCTCTCAACCTCTTATCACTAGAAATCTGGACAAACCTAAAATAATGGTGGAACAAAGGCCGAAAAATAGGCGCAGATTTTAAATATTCCTCTTAGAAACTTAGATAGCTGCTAGAATAACATGATTTATGTTAGCATGCATTTTCTGAAGCTTATGAAGTCCGAAACTCAAATATATGCTATTATTGTTCATTTTTTAGTGACTTCAATCCTCTATGATTTGCCAAAAAAACAGATTTTATGAGGAACAGACCAAATATCTTTGGCAAAAATGTGTACAGTTGAGAGGTATGCTGTAGGCCTCTAAAAAGCCTTGTACATCTTAATAACAGTATTGAAAATGTCACTTCATTCAAATACCTAGGGATTTGATTAGATCCCTTTCTAAATTTCCAACTCCACCTGGACAACTGACATTAAAAAAAGAAAACATCTTTCCTCTTCTTGAGAAATAGGATCTCCCCTTTTCTATCCAGAACCTGTAGAAAAGCCATATGTAAAGTATCTTATCGGCTCAGGTAGAATATGGTATTTCTCTAATTTCTGCAGCATCTAAAAGAAATGTATCTACCATTCTCTCCACCTCCAATGAGATTTGCAGATTCATCACTCTTTCCCCAAGAAATGAACACTACTGCAAAACCATTGAAAAAAGCTAACTAGAGACATGTGAAACAATGTGCTGACTTTCTATGTGCCTCTCATCTATTTAAACTCATAAAAATGACACCTTCCTTCAACTAGCCTACAGACTATTCAAAGATGTACCAACATATAGCCTTTGAAATCTTAACCACTCGCATCCTCTTCTCCAAACCTCCCCAAACTAAGCTTCACCGCACAGACCGTGCTTTCTCAGTCATTGGTTCCAAAATGTGTTGAATCTCTCCCTTTTCCTCTTAAAGATCATTCTTCTTACCCCATTATAAAGTACATTTAATGACTCAACCTATTCTTACCCTTCTTCCCTCTACATACCTTGCTCTGACTCTGCTTTTCACTTAATCTCTTCCTACCCTTCTTCCCTCTACATACCTTGCTCTGACTCTGCTTTTCACTTAATCTCTTCCTATCCTTCTTCCCTCTACATACCTTGCTCTGACTCTGCTTTTCACTTAACCTCTTCCTACCCTTCTTCCCGCTATGTACCTTGCTCTGACTCTGCTTTTCACTTAACCTCTTCCTATCCTTCTTCCCTCTACATACCTTGCTCTGACTCTACTTTTCACTTAACCTCATCCTACCCTTCTTCCCTCTACATACCTTGCTCTGACTCTACTTTTCACTTAACCTCATCCTACCCTTCTTCCCTCTACATACCTTGCTCTGACTCTACTTTTCACTTAACCTCATCCTACCCTTCTTCCCTCTACATACCTTGCTCTGACTCTGCTTTTCACTTAACCTCTTCCTATCCTTCTTCCCTCTACATACCTTGCTCAGACTCTACTTTTCACTTAACCTCTTCCTACCCTTCTTCCTTCTACATACCTTGCTCTGACTCTACTTTTCACTTAACCTCATCCTACCCTTCTTCCCTCTACATACCTTGCTCTGACTCTACTTTTCACTTAACCTCTTCCTACCCCTCTTCCTTCTACATACCTTGCTCTGACTCTATTTTTCACTTCAGCTCTTCCTACCCGTCTTCCCTCTACATACCTTGCTCTGACTCTACTTTTCACTTAACCTCTTCCTACCCTTCTTCCCTCTACATACCTTGCTCGGACTCTACTTTTCACTTAACATCTTCCTACCCTTCTTCCCTCTACATACCTGGCTCGGACTCTACTTTTCACTTAACCTCTTCCTACCCTTCTTCCCGCTACATACCTTGCCCTGACTCTACTTTTCACTTAACCTCTTCCTACCCTTCTTCCCTCTACATACCTTGCTTTGACTCTACTTTTCACTTAACCTGTTCCTACCCTTCTTCCCTCTACATACCTTGCTCGGACTCTACTTTTCACTTAACCTCTTCCTACCCTTCTTCCCTCTACATACCTTGCCCTGACTCTACTTTTCACTTAACCTCTTCCTACCCTTCTTCCCTCTACATACCTTGCTTTGACTCTACTTTTCACTTAACCTGTTCCTACCCTTCTTCCCCCTACATATCTTGCTCAGACTGTACTTTTCACTGTGGTTCTTTCAGCATATCAGCTCTGATTTACCCTCTGTATATTATGCATGTATGTATTATGCTTTATCAGTCACTCTGCATATAAAGTCATTTATCTATTGCATTTATACTCTCAAGCCAGCTATGATATTCACTATATATAATATATGTTCACTTTGTATATAATTTATGTATATATTGCATTTTGTCTTTTACTCTGTATCTAATGTGTTTACCCGGGGCTGAGACTGAAATGGGTCTACAGGGATAAGTGCTCTACCCTGGTTAGCAAATTCAAAATAAAGTACATAAATAAATACATTTCTTTTGTTATGCCCCGCCAATAAAATCTGGCCAAAATCCTGGCCTTGATTTTGCCCATACCTATATGTCTCCAGTATGCAACTATGTACTGTTTTCATGACTAAATTCCTAAAGAGTCTGGGCATCAGTAGCTGATGTACTTCTTCCTCCTATAACTTAGTCATCTTATATAGCAAATCATTCTGTAATTCAAGTCAGGGATAGGATACAGGGATATGTGTGGTGGGGTTCTCTCCAACTATGCTTGTTATGTTCTAACTCTAGTCAAAGCATTATACTCTCATTGGGTATTTTCAAAGTTTAGCTGACTCACCATACAAATTAAAATAAAAAAGAAAGAAAGAAAGAAAAATAGTTAACCCCCATTTCAATTAAATGAGGCCCTTAGTTTCATAGGAGGCTACTAGGCTTTTGGCCCTAGGGCCTTTTTATGCCTAGCCATGTTCCTAGGTTCATAAGAGTTTATTAGGATATCGACCTGGAGGTTATTTCAAGCCTAGCCATTTCAACCCAATGTAATACCATAGATACTCTAGTCAATACCCAGGAATTAATTTAGTAATGACTGCCCATGTTCAGGAGGGTTGTGGGCACTATCCCTGGTAAGAATTTATGGTGCCCCAGCCATTCGTCCAAGTTACTTTTGAACAGTCTCATAGAGGTGCTCTCCTTCACATAAATTGGTAGCCTATTCCAAAGATGCAGCAGTCACTGGGAGACAAATCTGTCCCTCCAGCATGTCCTATTTAAGTTGCAAGCCATATTTAGGTCCCTGGAATGGGTAGCTCTTGTCCTGTTTAATTTACTGATGTGCAGCAAGTTCATTAGGTTTGGGTTTGAGATTACTCTGTAGGCCAGGCATAAGTCTCCCCTAAGAAGTCTGCATGATACACAGTATAGTGACAGTGACTTTAGTTGGTCTGTGTATGGCACGTGCTGGCGTCCCTTGAGCTTCTATGTTAGAAACCTCTGAGGTCTGTACAATTGCTGCAGGTGTTTTGTATGGTACATGTCAAATGGGGCATTATACTCAATTATGGGCCAGATCAGTTTTGAGCATAGAGGGGTTATGATCTCCTTTTCTCTAAAGGCAATGCCTTTGCTAATCAAGTATGCTACATAGAAAGCCTTCTTTACTGCAGTAGACGCATGGTGGTCAAATTTAAGGTCTCAGTTATACTTGTGATCCCAGATTCCTTACCACTTCAAAGGTACTTAGGGTACTGTTCTTGATTTGATAGTGTGAAGGGACATTGTTTCTGCAGAAGGGAAGGATTTTGAATTTCTTTGCATTCAGTTTGAGACCATGACTAAGGCACCTGTCGCTCGTCTGGCTGAGACCCTCATGAAGTATACTGACATAATTTGTGGATTCAATAATTGCACCTAATTTGCAGTCGTCCACAAACTTGGTTAGGTACAACCCCTTAGTTATGGCCTGAACTTCTGAGAAATATATACCAACCAATAGGGGGCCCAGCACTGACCTCTGTGGCACCCCACTGGTGACCAGTCTGTAGTTTATATGGAGTCACCCACTTAGATTTATTTATTTATTTATTTTACATTTGTTAACCGGGCTAGTCCAACTGGATATATGTCCATTTTCAGTGGTGGCCCGGGGAGAAAAGCTCCACTATAAACTACTAAAACAAGCTAAACTTATACAAACAATATAAAATAATGCAGTAATAAAGAATATATAATAGTATTTAAGAACTTAACATAACCAGCTGAAAATTCCCTAGGATCAGAGTACAAAATGAGGCTTAACATAGAACAAAAAAATGAATACCCAAGAGGATATGTGTGTCCGGTTCATGAGCCAGTTGACAACTCATCTTACAACAAAAGGGTTTACATTCAGTTTGCAAAGTTTATTGTTTATGCCCGAGTCTGACATTGTGTCGAAAGCTTTTGCTAAATTGAGGTATGCTGTGTGCACAGATTTGCCCTTGTCAATGGCCCTGGTTACATTTTTGAAGAAATCCACCAGATTTAACAGGCAGGATCTGCCCTTGACAAAGCTGAACTGGATTGGATCCAGGGTTTGGAGGTTGCTTGTGTCTTTATCTTGAGGTCCATAATGATGCATTCCATGACCTTACAGATGAGGCAGGCCAGACCTATGGATCTATAATTCCCCGGGCCTGTTGCTAGGCCACCTTTATGGAGGGAAATAACTGTTGCTGTTCTCCATTCTGCAGGAACAATGCCTATGTTTAGGCTATGGTTGAAAATGGTACACAATGGTGATTTAGTTTAGGTTTTAGCCTGTTTAGAAGACAGCCTGGCATGCTATCTTGTTCCATGGAGGCTGTGTTTTTTGTCTGGAACAAGGCAAAAATGACCTGCTCTTTAGATATGTAGGGTGGGGGGGGGGTTTGGGGCAAGGTTTTTGATAACATTGGAGGGGATAAGTGAGTGAAATTTTAACCAAACATATCCACTAACAGGGTTGCTATCTCTGCAGGGGCAGTGTGTGTAATACTGTTAGTCACATGCTTGGGTCCTACCTTTTAAGCTATGTATGTAATTGTAAAAGGCCTTACGGTTATCCTTGACTGTGCTTACTAAATTTTTCTCAAAGATGCCCATAGAGGATTTGACATGTTGTCATATTTGCCTGTTGAGGCTGAGGAAGGTGCTTTTCCATTGTTGGGGCCTCGCTGTAGTTTTTTTGAACAGCAACTTTTTGCTTTTCTTGCAAAGTTTGTTGATGCTGGATGCCCACCATGGCAGCTTGTTTTTACTTGGGACTCTGGCTTTGATTCTTTCTGGAACAGCCAAGTCTGTACACTTATGCAAGTGACTGTACAGGACTTTAGTATACGCTTTGGAGTAGTTACCACTTCCAGCTGCTGCTGGGGCTTGGACTGCATTTATACCTTCCCCTGGGGGGGTATAGTTTGCCTTGGTGAAGTTTTTTGTCTGACTTCACCCTTTGTGAGTTCTGGTGTTAGTGCCAGCACAAAGGTGACTAATTTTGTGGTCAGATTTAACTTATGAGGGTCTAACAATTGTGACAATGAATGTGTTATACCCTTGTTCCCTTATTGACCAAGTCTATGATCAGCACTGACTGCTCTTGTTCAAGAGGGACCTAGGTGATACCCCCAGGGTAAATTTATGGTCTCCCATCCAGTTGTCTAAGTAATGCTTAAATAGGGTCATTAAGGAGCTGTATTTTATGTGAACTGGGAGTTTGTTCCAAAGGAGTGGCAATCTCTGGGAGACATATCTGCATCTCCAGCATGTTCAGTTAATGTTGCAGGCTAGGTTAAAATCCCTTGAGTGAGTGAATCTTGTTCCATTTGACTTGTGGATGTGCAGCATTTCCATTAGGGCATGGTCCAAGATTGCTGTGTAGGCCAGACACAGGTTGCCTCTAAGCAGCCTATAAGATACAAAGTACAGTGACAGGGCCTTCAGTTTGTCCATGTAGGTCATGTGTTGAAGGCCCTGAATTGTCTTGGTGAGAAACCTCTGAGTTCTCTCAAGCTCCTGCTGGTGTTTGGTGAGGTACTTAAAGAATGGAGCATTGTTCTCTATTATAGGTCTGATGAGGGATGAGTACAGAGGGGCTATAACATCCTTAGCTTTAGATGCAATGCCCTTACTTATGATATGTGTAATGTAGAAAGCCTTCCTTATCATTGTGGCCACATGGTGATCAAAGTTAAAGTTGCTATCAACCTGTGTTCCCAAATCTCTCACCAGAGGATTTGAGATAAGGGGGTGCTGTTAATATTGTAATTTGCAGGCACTTTCCCTTTGCTGAAAAGGAAGATAATGCATTTTTTTTTGCATTTAGTTTAAGTCTGTGGCTTTGGCACCAGCTCTTTCTGTGGTATGTCAACATCATTGGGGGACTCAATGATTGCACACAGAAATGGACTCCAAACAGTAGGGGGCACAGCACAGATCCTTGTGATACACCACTGGTAACTGGTCTGCTGGTGGAGGCAGAATCTCAAACTTTGACTGTATGCATTCTGTTGGTGAGCTAGTTGGCTACTCATCTAGTGACATATTGGTTAATTCCCAGTTGGGTGAGTTTCTCAATGATGCCCGGGTGGAGGAGTGTGTCAAAAGCCTTGTCTAAGTCAAGATAGGCTGTATGTACTGTTTTGCCTTCATCCACAACTTTGGTGACATTCTTGAAGAAGTCCACCAGGTTTAGTAAGCAAGATCTACCCTTAACAAAGCCTAATTGGTCAGGTCAAGAGTTTGAAGGTCATCTATGTCTTTATTGATAAAGTCCATGATGATTCTCTCCATGGCCTTGCAGAACTCTACTCAAAACATTATACTCTTATTGGATATTTTCAGAGTTTAGCCAACTTCATCTGAGAGCCATGGAAAATTGAGTCAGACACCTAACCATGGGCCATAAAAAGTGCCATTAATTTTATAAATAAGTGAATGCTTTTTGCTCACATTGAAAAAGTAAAATATCTTGTTAAAAATTACAAAATACTTTTTATAACTTTCTTTGTCAACATTTTCTAAAGATAAAAGACACCTATAGTATGTGAGAATAATGTACCTGCAGTATATAAAAATAGTAGTTGTGTACAAGTGTATCTGATTCAGTTTTTTTAAGTTTCTTGACCTGAATTATTGAATATTGTTGTAAATTGTTGTAAATGAAAAATATTTCAATGGAATCCTAGAACTTGGTGGGGTTTTCCAGCAAACTGAATAACACTGCACCTCAAGTACACACAGCTATGACGAAAAGATCACAGATGGACCTTTATCAGCAACTAGTGTGGAAGCCAGTACCCCTACAACACCTGATAGTTATTATAATCATGCCTGAGGCCACTGAGGGCAAAGATTTTTGAACATACACACACACACCCAAACAAACACAGACATAAAGTCAAATATTTTTTTTCTACTTTTTTTCGTGACTCTGTAGAAGAATGCTTTTACTGAAGCATGATGCTAACATTTGTCTGATTTGAACATTTCTGTTTCCTAGTAAGAAATGACTCCCTAACCTGAGAAGTGTATGTATTTAATGTGTAGATACACATTTGACAAAAGACACACAGCATAGACAAATGCTTTATAACTCTTATTGTGTAGATAAAAAATTGTATGTGTACTCTATCAGATTTTTACTTTTATTTCACATAATATCTGATTTCATTTGTTAGTCTAAACATTTTCTAGGCAAAACTATAGAACCCTATACCATTTCTCAAACCCATTACTGAATGCCTCCCTTGTCCCAAAGAGTCAACTAGGATAAAATGATAGTGAGGCTTTTAGGCCAAGTGAGTAAAGATAAAATTCCTTAAACTGCATCTTCAGCTAAGTGTTTCCCATTCTCACATGCTCTCCTTTGAGTAGTGCAGTAGAAATTTCATTATTTTACAATAAAGGCTAACTACAGCTGTGCTCCCTCACAATAAAAAAAAAAAAACAACAAAAAAAAAAAAACAACTTAGGCGCAATGTGCAAACTGTAGTGAGCAGTGCAAGGTATTTCAGAGATGTTATATGATTCATATGAAATCACAGGATTTTTCAACAAATGTCTATAACTTACCCATTTTTCACAGTTTTGGCTCTAGGTTTCCAACAGATATGGGGTCCTTCCTTCTGATCTGTGCCAGTGATATTGCTCAATTTTCCTGAAAAGTAAGATTTTACATGAGCAAAATGCCAGCATGTTTATTTTTAGTATTTTATTAAGCATGTCCTATGACATAAAACATGTGCAGAGTTTCAGGAAATAATATTAAAAATGATAAAGTAATGAAGATGTATTCAGTTTCTCAGATGTACAAAGAATATTTGAGACTCCAAGTATTTTTATGTAATGCGAACGAAATACACATTTCAATATATATTGTCAAAAACACACAAGATGTATGTAAAATAAGAATTAAAATGGATACCTGACCCCCACAAAAACACAAATCACTATTAGAAATTAATTGTTTCTCCCAGCAGAAATAAGCACCCGCCAAAGCACAACAGCATATTTGACTTTTAGAAGAAGTTAATTATTTCTTCAAACAGAAATAAATTCCTGATCACCACAACAGCATAATTTAATTTTAGAAAAAGTTATTTCCCATGAAAACAGTATGGATGATATATATTTTATATGAATTGTATATAATAACATGTAGAAAATACTATTATTAGTAGTTACCTTTTCAGACATCATAATTGTTGCTCATCTTGTGTATATTCAGTAAAACAATGATGTTGGGTGTTCATTTAAGTAGTTTATTACACACAAACACATCAGGATGGAAAACAGTAGCATTAAACTTTAACTGACTGACTACTACACATATGCATGCTTACACAAAATGGCACTTTTGCTTGCATGTGCTCAGTACTTATATGCACGTGTCCATAGACTGGAACAGCTCTTAAAGGAACATACACACTCTGATGTACAGCCTCCCTCTTTGAGTAGTTGGTCCAGCAAATAAACAATGACAGTCATATGAGCATGCAAATTATAGAAATATTTACAAATAACAATCATGTCCAGGTTGCTGTGTATTTAGGATTAGGTCTTGAGATATGACCTGACCTCATAATGTAATAACTAGAACTGGGTTTAGCAAACAGGACATTGACTGGGGAATGTTCTTCTTGAGGACTTTCAGAGATACTTTCAGGAACAGCAATTGGCAATGAAATGTTCTCTGGAACAGGAACATTGGACAAATCACTCTGAGAATTAGAGTCTTTGTTGCAAGCAAAATGTCACAACATTGGCTTGAACACCGGTAATAAATGTTTCTGATTCCACCTGAATTCTATGCGTTGTGACTCAATAATGTGCAATCTCAGTTCTTCACACAAATGTTTAACAAGTTCTATTCAATCAAATCCTTTTCCTGTCTGCATCCTCACTATCTCTCCTTCTTTTAACAGATTCAGAAGCTTGCTGGCTTTATCACAGTAAGACTTTTGGGACAAAAGCTTCTTTAGGAGTTGAGCTTTTACTGCTTTGTTGTTTTTAGCACTTGGGAGCAACAAATTCTAACTGACTGGCACTGTGTTTCTGGTTTATCTCAACATTAACCTCTGAGCAGATGAACCAAGAAGATTGCTATGAGGTATGTCTCTGATATTTAGGAGAGTTAGAAAAACAGTATTGTCACGTTCAGACTTTTTCAACAGCTGTTTTGCACCTTGAACTGCATGTTCTGCCAAGCCATTTGACTGTGGGTATTTAGGACTACCCATAACATGAACAAAGTCCCACGTTTAAGCAAATCTCTTGAACTGCTGACTTGTAAACTGTGAACCATTGTTAGAAATTACTTTTTGCATACTACCATAGACAGAAAAATGTCTCTTCAATTTAGTAATAACAGTATTGGACATCAGATTAGGAAGTAGTTCAGTCTTGAACCAATTTGAATGTGTCTACTAATACCAAGTGATGCTGACCATTCCATTTGAAAATATCTGTAGCTACTGTTGACCAAGGTAGTTCAGGAATCTGGGTTAGCTGAAGTGGTTCTTTTTGTTGATGTGGTTTAGTACTGTTACAAACAGAACAAGCTGAAAGTTCTTTCTGAATGTCTTTTGACATAGAAGGCCAAAATGCTAGTCTTCTCACCCTTCTTTGGTAGAATCAGTTCTTGGGAGGCCACGATGCAAGATTTTAATATACTCTTGTTGCAAGGACTTTGGAACAATTATTTTTGGACCTTTCATCAAAATCTTGTCTCTGTAAGGATTTCTTTGATGGCCATCCTCAACTGATACAGTGGTTGAGCTTCTGGAGAATTGGATCTGAAGTTGTGCGACTTCTAAGCTCATCAAGATGTGTGAAAGAAAAAATTCACACTTCCATGACTTCAAAATCAGGTTTCTCATTTTCATGCTGTTCAATATTTTTTTCTGGGAGATCTGGATAAAGTATCAGCAAGATAAGTAAGATTGCCTTTTGTATAAACTAAGTGAAAATTGTTCTTTTGCAATTTAAACATCATGCATTGCACTCTCAGGAGCTGTATGCATTGGCTTTTGTCAAAATAATGATCAAAGGTTGGTGGTCAGTCTCAGTTTGAAAAGGTCAGCCATAAGTATAATCATGGAACTTCAAACATGCAAACACAATTGCCAAGAGCTCTTTCTCTGTCTGAGCATACTGCATTTCAGTTTGGGTTAAAGTTCTAGATGCATAGGCTACTGATCTGCCCTCTTAAAGAATGACTGCAACAAGACCAAACTTTGAAGCATCATAAAAAAGAGTGACAGGTTTGTGAACATCATAATATCTTAAAGTGGGTGGACTGGCAATGCTCTGTTTCAGGACATCAAATGCTCTTTGGTGTTGTTCTGACCTGGACTGGACCAGATTATATCACTGCATGTCAGCTCTCTGAGCAGTGCTGAAAGTGTGCTCAAATCTGGAATGAACTTGCTCAAGTAGTTGACCATGCCAAGAAAACATCAAAAGGAAGTCACATTGTCTAGAGCTGGCATCTGAAGAATTGCAGATTAATTGGAAGGATCTGGTCGAAGCCTGCCCTGCACTAGTAAACAAATGACCCACATAAGTAACTTCTTGTAGCCTGAATTTGCATTTCTGAGGATTCAGCTTAAGATTCACTTCACAAGCACATTCTTGAATTTTCCTGTGGTTTCTATCATGTTTGACTTAACGAGTCATCTACTATTATAGCACACGGATAGCCAGAAAAAATTTCTTCCATTGCACATTGAAAGACTTCACTGGCAGAATTTATTCCAAATGGCATTCTCAAAACTCTGTTCCTTCCAAATGGTGTACTGAAAGTGGTAAGCAATGAAGATTTTCTGTCAAGTAAAATTTGCCAAAATGAACTTTTTGCATCTAAGACACAAAAAACAGTAGCGTGTGGCATAAGAGCAGCAATTTCTTCAACTATATGCATTGGCTGATGAGGTCATTTTAGTGCTTTGATCAAGTAGTTTGGATCAATACATATTCTAATATCATTAGAACTCTTCTTATGAGCTACCACCATGGAAGATACCCGTTCAGTTGATTCAAGTTTCTCACAAGCATTTACTTTGGCAAACATTTCTGCTGACATAACATTGTACTTTGAACTCTACAGGTCTCCCATTAATCAGAACAGTACAGAATATTTCACTCTTTGCCCGCAAATCTACTGCATTGACCTTCACCAAGCACTGACACACCATCAACATAAAAAGTAGGGTTGCAGCTCTCTAATCGATCAACTTGCCTCCTTGAACTCCTTGAATACTCTCTTTTAATAAAAAAATGAGCCACATTTGATTCAGAAAGACTTGAAATTATACCACTTTTTACATTTGTGGCACTGCTGACCAAAAGCTTAGCACTTTTCTCTTTTGGGCTCATGATTTCCCCCACAGTTACGACAGTTGATTATGAGGCTAGGTGAGGGCACATTCTTTGATTTGCTGACTCACCCCTCTGCTTCACTGAGCATGTTCTGGATTTTACTGGAGCCGCCCTGGAATTTGGAATTCATCAGAATGAAGTCAGATCGACCACTGACGAAAATGTTAAATTTTATGTGTTAATAAACTGAAGTTGGAGTGAAAGTTTCTATCCATTGCACCTATTTTTTTATTTTTTACTGACTGTGAATGGTAGTTCAGTACAACAAGCTTCCTGTCAATGGAGACATTGTGTGCATTGACTAAGAGAGTTTCTGAACCAGGTTATTGTAGTACTTTTTTATTTTTAGATCTGAGATTCTGTTTCAAGCAGCTGGTGAGGTACAGTAGGGAATGCCTTAGATAATAAGGATGCTATTATTTCCTCCTGGAGACAGTTTGGACTTCTTGTTTTTAAGAAGGTTAGATGTTTCATTCCTGTTCTGTAGCATGACTGAAACCCTTGCCACGTCAATGAGAGCAGATTATTGGTAATGAAGTTATGTGATATATTTTTCTCAAATTGTAAGGAGTGAGGGTGGGATGAGTTTAAGAGAGGTGCTCTCCTTATGGAGGGGGATGGTAAAGGTTTGGAATGGATACAAGGTATTCTTTCAGTCAGCTGCTTTCTAGAAGTATTCTAAAGCATGATTACCTACTACTATGCTTGTAGATTTTGACTTCTGTGTTACCTCTTGATAGTGCTGTTTGGAACAGGGCTGACTGAGAAGAGAGAGATTTAAACAATTACAGAGCATAATATATTGGAAAGGACTGAAGGGAAAGATAATAAAATCAGCAAGCAAAGCAGAGTAGCATTACTGAAACTGAATTCATCCTCAAGTCTTGGTGATTACTTTCACAAGATGGACTCTGTTTTTACAAAATCTCACCAAGATGAGGCTGATATATAGACTGTATTTATATAGCATGCATCTTGGACAGAAGTAGGTAAAACAATAAAAAAGACAGCTGGGTGCACAAATCCCAGGATAAAAAAGTGCCTATTCCTGGTAGGTACACTGGTGCCAGGACTGGAAAAAATGACAGTGTAGAGTGCCCAAGACACAGTAACATTCTTACAATGGAGTTAGGCCAGATGCCGGGGGAGGATGCCACCTCCCCCCACATTGTAGAAGGAAGTAGTAGCCCTCAAAAAACACAAAAAACTGACAAGCCAATAAAGAGCCATAAAGATGACAGTGTGGAGTATTGAGGATAAGAAAGAAATTATGTATTGTTACTATTATGCAAGAAACCCAGAATTTCTAGATAGAAGGTATTCAAAAAGATTGAGAAAGAAATTAGGAGAAAGAAAGAAAAAATATTTGCACAAGAAAAACTGTCAAAAGCTTCAAATGAAAATTTGTGGTCATTAATACAACAGATCCATGAAAAACATTCTACAGACCAAGAGACTATGGGCCATTTGGAAAGAGTGACTGAAGAAGTGCGAAAATATAAAAAAACAAAATCTAGAGATTTTTGAAAGGTAAAAAAAGGAAAGATGGACATGGGAAAGAAGAATAGATCTGATATGGTACAATATTTATGCAAAGGAGAAAGACAAATTAATCAATACAAAAAAGCAACTCCAAAGACATTTGAAGAGAAATACATGCGACGGCACCCTGATAGGGAAATTTTCACAATACAAAAAATAAGATCACAAAGGAAATGCAGGACAGCAGATTACTAAAGTAGAAGATAAACAACTAGGTGCTGACTATACAGAATACATGCAAAGCAAAGGTTTCAGTGTAGGTGCTGAATATACAGAATACATGCAAAGCAAAGGTTTCAGTGTAGGTGCTGAATATACAGAATACATGCAAAGCAAAGGTTTCAGTGTAGGTGCTGAATATACAGAATACATGCAAAGCAAAGGTTTCACTGTAGGTGCTGAATATACAGAATACATGCAAAGCAAAGGTTTCAGTGTAGGTGCTGAATATACAGAATACATGCAAAGCAAAGGTTTCAGTGTAGGTGCTGAATATACAGAATACATGCAAAGCAAAGGTTTCAGTGGTGAAAATTTAACTCAGATAATGTCACAGCATGATGCTACAGTGAGTACCCCAAGTAGGAAGAAACAGGTGGTGCAGGAGGCATTTGAAGAAGAAATGTGGGCATGGGAAAGAAAAAGAGATTTAATAAGGTGCAATGTTTATGCAAAGGAGAAAGCAAAACTAATCAATACAAAAAAGCAGCTCCAAAGATATTTGAAGAGAAGGACAGGCAAAGGCACCCAAATATGTAAAATGTCACAATAGAAAAAATAAGAAAACAAAGGGGGGAAGTAGAAAAGAGGATTAGCAGTGGAGAAGTTAAAGAAGTAGAAACTGAAGTTATGGATTACCTGCAAAGTGAAGGATATAGTGTTGATATCCAACTCTGGTAATGTCATAGCGTGATAGAACAATGAGTCACCAAGTTAAAGTGAAACTGGTGGAATGGGAAGCACATGATCACTTTCCACATGAAGATACTCTTAGGCCTTCAGTAGGAAACTAGTACAAAAATTCAGTTGGAGGTGCACAGCAAGGGAAGGAGCAGGAAACAGTGGGAACTCTGATGCAGGCAATGTTGCGGAGTGATAGGCCAGTGAGTTCCAATATGAAGGTGCAGCAGATGACAAAGGATGCATCTAAAGAGGATATGTCACAGGAAGACGTTCTGGAGCTTTCTGTAGAATGCCCACAGGAAACAGAGAACAAATGTCCCCTTACTGTAGAAGAAAATGATCTGAGGGAAGAGTTAGCAACAGATAAAAACACTGCTCAGGATAAAGTGCCCTTGTAAAGAAAAGTAAACAGTCCAATACATCCAAAACTCCAAGGGCACAAACACAACAATCAGAGCCGACCTCTCACGAAAATAACTTTATTTTAAAGACATAAAAAAGTATACAAACGGCCAGTAAGCGCTTTCACGTTTAGATAAATGCTTCATCAGACTTTTAACTGTCATCGTATTTAAAATACATTTTATAGATTTAAAGAGCCAATCATATGTCATTTCATCTCTCCGTTAATCAAATACGTAAATGGCTAACTTGATTAATAAAACTTGACTTGTATTACTAGAAATGCACAAATAAAAAGTAAAATACATATGTATTCATATGTAAATACTATGTACCTAAATGCATGTAAAAATAACAGTAGTATGGATACATACAACTATGAAGAAACTATGCTAAACAACCTACATAGCATAAATTAATAAATAAATAATCTATCTTATAAAAATAATCTATCTAACTACAACATCGTGCTATCATATAATTAATAATATATAGCTAATGTATATAAACAAATACAGAATACACATGTATCTATATATATTTATATTAAATGTTCAGTTAAAAAGCATATAAAATGCCCACAGAGATAATATTGATAACATACTTAAAAAACATATATTAATCTAATTTAAAACCAACAAATTCTCAGTTAATGTTTGAGGGGTCTGTCTTTCAAGAAGGGCTTCAGTGACATTCTATCATTTAACCCATTCAAGCTGTCAGCTTGAAGCCTTAGAATCCATTTGGCTTCTTGTTTTTCGGTGTGGTTCCTATCATCACCTAACCTTACTGTTTTATGTATAAGTTCCACAACCGTGAAGCTAAATTTATGAGTAGTGTCATTCTGTATGACATGCCTACCTAAGGCATTAGTCTCATCTTCTTTATTAATTGCATATATGTGTTCCCTAATGCGTTCTCTTAGTGTCCTATTAGTTTTGCCAACACAGAAAGAACTACATTTTTGGCAAACTGCTAGGTACACTACGTCTCTTGTTTTGCAATCGGCATATAATCTGAACATAAATTTCTGTTTGGTGTCTGGGTGAATAAACTCATTCGATCCAGATGCATAGTGACAGTGATTGCAAGACCTACAAGGTTCATAGGTTCATAGGTTCATACTAGGCTATCTGCCCAAGGGCATTTACAAGCCTAGCCCATAGTTTTGTGGCTTACGCCACCCCTTTAGTTTGGAGAAACTATGCCCATTATTTTGCTGTGCCTCTGTCGAGCAGTGACACTGAGGTAACCCATGGGGTGTATCTGCGATCTCCCATCCATTGGTCAAGATTCCTCTTGAACAAGGCCAGCGAGGTGCTCTGCCTCACATAAACCGGGATTTTGTTCCACAGCATAGGGAGTCTTTGGGTGATGAATCTATCCCTCCAGCACGTCCTATTAATAACCGTGTCGAGGTTTAAGTCTCCCACCCTTGTGGCTCTGAGGGATCTAGATTTTTTGAGATGAAGCATGTTCATCAAATCTGGGTTTGACATGGCCTTGTATGTCAGGCACAGGTCACCTCTGAGCAAGCGGTAAGCAACTGAATATAACTGGAGTTCTTTCAGTCGGGCAGCATAAGACAGATTTATGAGACCCTTTATCCTTTTGGTGAGGAACTTTTGTGGCCTCTCCAGCTGCTGCAAGTGTCGGGTCAGATACATTCCGAATGGGGCATTGTACTCAATCATTGGTCTGATGAGTGATGAGTATAGGGAGATTATGACCTCCCTTGATCTAGATGTGAATCCCTTCATGATAAGGTGGGCAATGTAGAAGGTCTTCCTAACTACTTTAGCAATATGAGTGTCGAATGAAAGGCTACTGTCAACCTGGGTTCCCAGGTCCCTGATAACTTCTTCTGTGATCAGGGGATTGCCACCTATATGGTAGCTAGGGGTAACCTTGTTTTTCCCGAAGGGTATGACTATGCATTTCTTGGCATTTAACTTTAGGCCATGGCTCTGGCACCAGTTATCCGTATCTGTGAGACCCTTCTGAAGGATATCTGTGTCAGATGTGTTTTCGACTACGGCACCCAGTTTGCAGTCATCTGCAAACTTTGTCAGCCATAACCCTCCTGTGTTTGCTTGTACTTCAGAAAAGTAGATGCCAAACAAGAGTGGGCCCAAAACTGAGCCCTGTGGGACACCACTTGTGACAGGCTTTGAGTCTGACATGGCGCCAGCAACTCTGACCCTGTGGGTTCTGTCACTCAGCCAGTTTGCAACCCATCTTGTAATGTATGGGTTTACATTTAAGTTGATGAGTTTTTCAATGATACCCGAGTGGGGTATTGTATCGAAAGCCTTCGCCAGGTCTAGGTAGGCTGTATGGACTGCCTTTCCCTCGTCAATGGCCTTGGTGACTGTTTCAAAAAAGTCAACCAAGTTTAAAAGGCATGATCTGCCTTTGACAAAGCCAAACTGGGTTGGATCCAAAGTCTGCAAATTCCATATGTCTTTATTTATGAGATCCATTATGATCCTCTCCATGGCTTTGCAGATAAGGCTTGTCAAGCTAATGGGACGGTAATTTCTAGGGTCGGTAAAGGCACCGCCTTTGTGGAGTGGGACCACAGTCACTGTGCGCCACTCCCTGGGTACGTATCCGGAGGTGAGACTAAGATTAAACAGCTGTCCTAACTGTGGGTTTAATTCATCATTGAGTTCGTGGAGCACACAGCTGGGGACACCATCAGGTCCCATGGATGCTGTGTTCTTTGCCTTGGAGAGAGCAGTTCTCACCTGGGCGTTAGAGATGTTTGGGGGGCTACAATCATTTGGTATAGATATCTCTCCTTTAGGTGGGGGGGGAGAAGTTTGCACTGAACCTGTCAGCCAGTATGTTGGCAATGTCTGTAGGATCAGTAATCTTCACATCATTTTGAACTAATTCTGAGCATATCTGGGAGTTTCCTCCTAGGTTTCTGACATAGCTAAAGAATGCCTTATGGTTGTCTTTAGAGTCCTTAGCTATTTTTTCTCAAAATTATCTTTGGATGATTTTATGAGAGCTCTTAGCTTTTACTTATAGTGATCAGCGGTGTCTTACCTTTTAAGGATTTTGCTCTATCTTGTAGTAGCTTTCTCCTTTTGTTGTAGAGTTTGTTTATGGCTGGGGTCCACCAGACTGGACGCTTGCCTTTGGTACAAAGAGTCTTTGTTTTGCTTGGGATTGCCTGATCCATGCAGCCCTGCAGGTGCTGGTAGAAGGCATTTGTAAGTGATTCAGCGGTTTGAGTAATGTTTACCGCCAGCTCGGGGGCCTTAAAGGAGACCACACTAGTCTTTAGAAGTGTGAAGTTGGCTTTCGAGAAGTTCTTTACTGTGGTCTTTTTTATTTCGGGTGGGGCGGGATGAGGACCTCCAGCGAGATTAGTTTGTGATCTGATCTCACCAGTGAGGGGTATACTTCCGGTGTTGAACATTGTGCTCCCATGTTCATGATGATGAGATCAAGTATGTTTTCTCCTCTTGTGGGGATGGTGACTAGTTGTTCCATGGCATTTGAGTTTATGAATTCCAGGAACTTTTGGGCTAGAGTGTTTGGGCTTGAGTAGTGTTCCCAGTCTATATTAGGGTAGTTGAAGTCACCTAGTATGATGGTGTTCGGAGATACATTTATCCCCTCCAGTGTTTTCAGGAAGGCCATGTGAGATTCCTGAGTTTGCGAAGTTCAGTACAACACCCGTTCATTGTACTGAACTTTGCGTAAGTGCACTTCCACTGCAGTAAGCATTCCATGCACTATTTTGAATCAGTGAAAATTTGATCTAGTGTATGGAACCCATATATATATATATATATATATATATATATATATATATATATATATATAGATACACACACACACACACACACACACACACACACACACACACACACACACACACACACACACACACGCACGTGTGTGTGTGTGTTTGTGGGGGGGGGTCTACTTCAGTTTACTGAATTATCATAACAGAAACGGAAAAGAATGAGATGACAACATCGAAATCACACAATGACAAAACTTTACAATGCCAAAAGTTATAACACTGAAAAACCAACTGTGAGTGTTCCACACCACTCCCGACAGCTTAACCCACTCTTGTGAAGACAAACAGAACAGCACCTTCATTTTTTATCTCAAAAGAATTATCACCTGAGAAGTCCTCAGTGTATACCGCATAACTTCCTGTGAATTACAGTGTACTTTAAAGGGACAGATCTCGATTTCTTCTAAAACTTCTATTTCACATGTTTAAAACTGTTGCTATATCTTTGCCAAATTCCATAACATCATCTATCCATTTAAAACACATGGTTTCAATACAAAAATCTACCTTTTTTTATGTTTTTACTGGTGGGCTGTGCCCCACACACCCCCTGCAAATTATATATACCAACTCCAAGATTATACTACATTGGGGAAAGGGGTAAATTTCTTGATCTTCACTGTACCGCGATCTCAATCAGAAGCTCTGAGTGCTGTGTAATCGCCACTGCTAGTAATTCTTTTGAGAGAAAAATGAAGGTATTAATCAATTTATCTTCACAACAGTGTGTAGGGTGTTGCAGTGGTGTGTAACATTCACAGCTGGTTTTTCAGTGTTATGAATTTCAGTATTGTAAACTTACGTTGTTTTGCAATTTCGCTCTTCTTGTCTTCTTGTTTTCAGTTTTGGCTATATGATAATTCTATAAACTGAAGTAGACAAGTGTGTGTGTGTGTGTGTGTGTGTGTGTGTGTGTGTGTGTGTGTGTGTGTGTGTGTGTGTGTAAGAAGAACAAATTCTAATCACATTTTGCCACCTAACAATAGGCATTTAACTAGTTAATGAACCAAATTTCTAATAAAAGCTTCATGGTCAATTCCTGATTCATACCATTAGTATCTCTTATATACACATAAATGAAGTATGTTTCTTTTAATGCAACATTTGTGAAATGTTAGAATTTAATTCCCTATTTTCCAAAACCACACAAGGAAAAATGTTAACTGTCTGAAATTCTGATTTTATCATTCTTTAATATTTTGTACCAAAGACTGCTACTAATCCTGTTTTTAATATCCTTGTCATGTTTTTTTTTTTACTGAGATTCTCACTTGTAATATTGTCTACCTTATGTAATAAAATTACAAGGACAACAGTGCATGAACTACTGCTTGAAGGTAACAGTTGTCGGTATTTAGTGCTTTAAACTGATGTCCACTAATATTGAATTGCTCTGTCATTCCAATATTCACACTCAGAGTATCTCTTAAAATTAGAAATTTCCTCTTGACTTCCACCTTTTTTCAGGAAAAATACCCTGAATGCACAAACTAGGGGAATTGCTTTAAGATCTGTTTGGTTTAACATTAACAATTTTGTCCAGATCATCATTGTTGGTAATAATAGTCCAGTGTTTGTAATAGTCCGCCTCTCTCCTTCTATGAAGGAGGCATATCTGGTCATAAAATAACCACTGTCACTTTTATCTAAAATGTTAAAAGCAACTGCAGTGTCAGTGGTACTGGAAGATCTGAAAGCTGTGGGATCTATTTCCACATCAAGTGACTGGATTTAAATTGATTCTACTGTAATGCATCATGAGAGGTGCATCACTACTGAATGTGCCATCCTTCAGATGACATGTTTAACTATTGTCCATCTGCTTCAGTTGGTGTGGGTTCAGCTGGATGTAAAAGATCCCATGGCACCTATTGAAAAGAGTAGGGGATGCTCCCCAGTGCTCTGTCCATATTCAGCAAAGGATAAATACATAAACTGTCTACTATATTCATTTTCAGTTGTTTTGCTGACTAGTTTATTACATGTATTTTTATCTGTTGACTATAAATATTATTTTCTGATTTATATAAAACAAACATTTTAAGGCACACTATTTTAGACTGAATTTCCATTTTACTTCTTTAACTTTTGAAGTGACCCAGGTATGTTATTTGGTATACCTTTCTCTTTTGAAGTGACTGTTTAAGAAAAAAAAATGATATTTATTGTGAATTTATTAGGGAGTATCATTTACATGAATATATATATTCAGTTTTTCAGAACATGTTTCAGTAATGCATAATTCTTCAGCAAAATTCTCATGATAGGGAGTTAGGGCCCCTTACCTCCCCCTTTCTTTCTCTTACAATACATATATATATATATATATATATATATATATATATATATATATATATGTTTACTATTACAATGCCGAAGTAGCATTGTATGCCTATGAACTATTTGAACTACAGATGTTTGAATAGTTCATATGTGTGCAAGCTACATAACAGAACATTGCATATGCATATGCGAATGTACTGAGCGCAAATATGTACATTCGATTATGTACAGGGATAATAGTACAGTGCGGTAAGGGAAATACATCCCTTTCCTCACTGTAGTCTGATCTCGGAGTTGGAATATATAGTTGGGGGGTGGGTGGCCTGCCCCTCACAGAGGGGTGCTGGGGGCCCCCTGCATACATAGGATGTTAGGTGTACTAGTTAGGAAGTTATGGCAAGGATGGAATTGCTGTTAACTGCCGTAAAATATCGTGTTCAACATTTTCGGCATTAACAGCTGATTTTCAACATTAGTGCCGTTAGGTAATGTGTACTTTCGGTGACGTAGTTCGCTGTTAAGTACCTTTTTTTTTTTAACTTCGACATTTTAATAGTAAACATATATATATATATATATATATATATATATATATATATATATATATATATTTTTTTTTTGTTTACTCTTTATTTGTCTTCCCTTTACTATACTGGTTTCCTCAAAAATCAAAGTCAGCTTAGTTAGAAAAAATATTAAAACAAAACTGAAAATGTATTGTATTATACCTGCCAAATGCCATTAAAGATCAACAGGGCCAGATATAACAATCATGTCACATTTTACAGTCATTATAAAACATTAATGTCAGTATTACATCTGAAAGTATATTAAAGAAGAAAAAAAATGACTCCAGAAATAGAATCGTCTGAGAACTTTACTTCCATATTGTGACTGTCTTACCTCCTAGCAAATCCATTTTATCTCTTTTATTTCTTTTTTTCTAGTTCTACATTTTCTTTATCACTGAGTTACAAAAATGTTTCTTAAATAATTATTCCCTATAGAATTATTTAATATTCTGCTCAGAATATGATTCTCTAACAAAAGGACTTCAAGAATTTGGAATATATGAGTTGTATGATCTAGGAACACAAACATATCAAATAATACAATGATTCCAAATTAAGACTGGAGCACCCTACGATGTACAAAGCAAAATAATTTTGTCCTTTTGGTTTTAAGAAATGTTACATAATGTATGCTGTGTTTAGCTCATGTGCAATGCAGATGTGTTTGTATGAACTTGTCATGGTCTGATGATGTATTTTCCTAAACAGATGTGAGTAAAAGAAAGGGTGCAATTTATCCTCTCTTTTAGCAGAAATGTTCTGTTTGATTGTTATGTCAACATGGCTATGAAATAGCAATGTAAAACTTATGAAATATAGCCTAAAGTTGGGCCTGTAAAATATTGTATGAGTGATAATGCATTTATGCATTTTTTCTCTTACATATGCACATGGGTGTATATGTACACACACACACACACACACACACACACACACACACACACACACACACACACACACACACACCTATATATATATATATATATATATATATCTTCTTCAGAAGCTCAAAGTTTCAAATCTTTGAAAGTCAAGTGGCAGAGACCATAAGATCGAAGTTTTGGAATTTTGAAAACCTGATAAAAACTATTTTTTTTTTGTTTACATTTTTGTAGGAGGGCAAGTCCTCCTGCACCCCCCACATCCCCTGCTAATTAAATATACCAACTCTGAGATCGCACTACAGTGAGGAAAATTGTAAATATCCCATTCTGCACTGTACAGTGAGCTCATTTCAAAATGTTCAAAGTTGCAAAACTTCGATCTTATGTTCTTGACCTTTTGAAGTTCAAAATTTTGAAACGTCGAGCTTCTGAAAGGAATATATATATATATATATATATATATATATATATATATATATATGTGTGTGTGTGTGTGTGTGTGTGTGTGTGTACATTTGCATGTGTATGTAATATGCATTTATCTTGAAACACTATTATTTACCCTACAAGGAACTGGTATCTGAGCTTTATCAAGCCTATGTAATTATGCAGCTTGCTTTTGTCCTTCTCAAATTTTATTAACCAGGTAGAACCAGTTATAAACTATAGGACTGTGGTACTTTAAGCTTGCATTTCTCAACGTAAGAAAAAGCAGACTGACATTTCTATCATATTTCAAAAACGAAGAATAGTACGATAAACTGATGAACAAAAACTGTTTTTTTATTTTGTTTAACGACAAATTTTACCTTCAAAAGATAGAAGTGGCCATGGGGATCTCTGTTAAGTTAGGGGAGTATTCAACTATTACATATAGGAAGTGACAGAACTTAAAGAAACTGATGGAGTCAATCATTAAACCAACTAATAGGCACGTGGGAATGTACAGATGTGATGCATGTCAGTATTGTAATTACATTGAAACAGGTAACAAATTTCGGGTGAGAAACAATATAACAATATAGTCAAGTTGCATCTTGAAGAGAGTGAACTAAAATGACTATTGCATCTTAATTCCTGTGCCCCCCCCCCCCAGGTATTAAGGAAATATATTCTTTGGCAAGTATTTTGAAACTGAAAAGTTTACTTAGGTAATTTATTATGAAAATTTGTTGGAATACTTATTTATTTATTAATTACTAGTAATGCCAATGGTATATCAATTAGTTACTAATTTATATGCATGTTATAAAACAACATATCGATGGTGCTTAAACAATTTTATGTTTTACAGAGTACATTTTTAGGGTTTAAATCATTATCATGATATATATATATATATATATATATATATATATATATATATATATATATATATATATTTATATTTTTTAATATATTATGTGTGATACCATGTTTTCACACACCACACTTTGGTTGGGGTTGTATTATTTTTCATGTATTATTTTTCATGTATTACTATTTTTTAGTATTATAATATTTTTGTGAAAGTTCCTTAAAAGGAATGATTCTTTAAGCCAAATGTTTTTAATATTTTAAAAGAAAAGATTATTGTGTTTAGCTTTAAATGATCACTGCAACTTTATTGTGTTTTAACTAATTAACTAATTATTTACGTCATGGAGTGGTATTTTAAATCACTCCAGTGTGTTGTGTTTAACATCTGAAGAAGTTTCAGCATTTTCCAAATGAAAAGCGCTTTATGTGAATTTGTTCTTGTGAACTTGTTCTTGTGGTGTAAAAGGAGCAGTCTTTTATTAAATTTTTACTTCCTACCGGGCTGTGTGAAGTGTTGGTTCCTGGCAACAGTTTTTGTTCATCATTTCTATCATATTTGTAAGTAAATAATGTTGCTGAAATTATTTGGTTTGAAATGTCTGTGCACTTCACAAAGCTCATTGTTGAGTAGAAACCCAATCATGAGTTCACTGTCATGAGCTATGAGATAATAAAACTGGGCAGTACCATAAATATTAGGTTTACCTGCTCCTTTGTTGTGCCATAAAAATAGCCTTCTGTGAATGATGTAACAATTTCAGCACATACGAAACTGCTGGTGGGTGTTTTTATGAGCATATCAATGAAAAATATTTATTTATTTGTATTTTTTTTTGTTTTCATATAGTCTACACATAAGAGGAGTCCTTTTTTTCTATATTCATCAATACCTGTGAGACATTAATAAGAACAGTAGTAGAGTCAATTAAAAACATTGTAAATTAAGTATGACATAATACGCAAGAGTAACTGAGATAATGGTTCAGTATGAGAGTTAAACTGAGTTATTGATGTGAGATAATACAAGTAACCATTTAAAATGCTGGGGCTTGTAAATAATCATCTGTTACACCTATGATACCTGCCTATAATGCATGGGGAATGAAAAATGACTACTACAACAAATTTTCTTATGCCTGCAGAACACAGTGCTTGAACTCTAACACTTTTGTTTAACTTTTTTTTCAGAACAGCAATGTTAATCCTATCTCTAATATTAAGAATATTAAGAAATGCTTGGTAAATACACAGCATAATATTGAAAGATGATCTCTTTCAATTTTTCCAAAATACTATTTTATCTGAGATTGATGATTTAAGCCTTATCCCAAAATTTATTTATTTAAACAACTAGATGGTTACCCTGGCTAAGTTTATCTGAGCATGAAAATCTGTAAGAAAAATGTATTCCAAGCTAACCACTCCAAAATCTGATGGTGGACTAGCAAAGCCTGATTTATATCTAAATTAGATGATTTTAAACTCACACAGACTGTGGTTAACCATCAAACTAAATAAATATTAAAATTCTCTGACTTTGGTACACTGCCTACTCCTCCCATTTTCAAACAGGCACATTGACTAGGCTTGGGGCCATGGCCACCTCATATGTATTCTGGTAGTCTGCTTAGCTGCTGCTAAACATGAAGCATTTGTTCCCAAATTTTAGCACCAGTAACCTTACTAGAACATCCTTCCCTTCTGGTAATACATTCCTGTTCTTTCTGTATGCCTCTGTTACTGTTTGAATACAGTAGTTGTGTTTAGGAACAAAATGACTCTTGGAAAATTCATGGATGAGGCAGTGTACCAAAGCCTCTTTTTTGCAACAATGAAATGCTACTTCCATTTCATTGATGATATTTCAATCATCTGGAAGGTGGTGGTGGGGGGTGAAGCCACACTGAAGGACTTTTACAACCATATCAGTAACTAAACTAGCTTCCTGAGATTCACGACCTCTTACGGCAAGTCCTTGGTCAACTTTTTAGACTTAACCATATGTACGTACACTGAAAACAATGTCTTTCCTATATCCTGTTCAGATAAATGACCAGAGTTAATATGCTGCTACACAGTAAAAGTATGCATCCCAGATCACTATAAGAAATGTTGCTTGTCTTCAAAGAGCTTAGAGATTTCATCTCAAATCTTATCAACCTACACCAAGACTTCCTGGTTAGGGGGCACAGCAATGCATTACTGATGTCCATCATCTGCCACATTAGAACGTTAAAGGAAACAGGGGACCCTTTGGGAGAAACAGAAACCAATACTAGGACCCACATGAGGAAAAAACAAATAGAAGCATGGCTCCCACTTTTACAGCAGACTATACATGACCAACAACTGGATAATGTGCTAATTGTCTCTTGAGCTTTTCTCCTTAATCTTCCACTTAAAATGGGCACCCACCTACTCAGACATTCTCAGTAAACAAATGTCAAATAATTTAAATTGCAGTCAATAAACAGCTTGAAAACTTCTAGAACTCCATCCTTGTTTGTTTTCAAGAGAGCCAGAAATGTCAGGGACTGTGTAAAGTAGAAATTCAGACCAGAGGAGGATAATTGAGAAAAATTCCCCATGTGGACCCCCTTTTTCACTTACTGAAACTACATTAGCAATAAGGATTACTACTTTTGCCCAGTACCTAGGAGAAAAATTAACAACACTTGTTCTGGTAGTTGCAACATGGAGTTTGTAGTATATTGTCTACAGTGTAATGGCTGTATTTATTTTTTATTTACGTAAAACTGTGAACAAGTTCAAAATCAGGGTGGCATACCACCTGTCTGACATCAGACTACAGAGCCTCAAAAAACAACTAGCCAAACATTATGTTTCCATGACCATGGAGGTTTGTACTTCCATATCCTGGACAAGCTCACTATAGGTCAACCAGAAGGAAATAAAAAAGACATCCTTGAAAACATTGAGTTAAGCTGGGAGATCAGGCAGTATGCCAATTTCCACCATGATCTAAACTTGAACATTTCCATCAAAGTGTGTTTGCAATCAGAAAATTAAACCATAAATCATACAGCTAAAACTCCCATGCTGTTTAACCCAGAACTTGGGCAAACACTGGTAATCAATCCTGTAACTGTTGCTGTTAATATAAAGAAAAAGTCAATCAAAAAAGTAGATCTGTAGATCATTGTATTTACCTTGATAAAGTTTGTCTGGTGATGTAATAACACAGGAAAAACATAACCCTCCTTTTTGTGTCTCAAGATGTGTACAAACATACACAGTAACTGTCAGGAGTTTGAAAATACTGTTCATTTGGGACTTGGGTTTTCCTTTCTTTGCTTTGATTGAGAAAAGGGTGCCAAATACTACCTTTGTACCTTATCTGTGAATGAACTTTGGTACAGGTTGTGTGTTTTTTTGTGATCTCATGATGTCTTCAAACTTAAACAGCAACTTTCACAGGTTCATAGGTTCATTAAGTATACACCAGGCTAATGACCGTTTGAGCTCTTAGAAGCCTAGCTGTGCAACCACGTGTGACTCACAAATTTGATTTATATAGAGAGTGATTTTCTGACAGCGTTTGTCCATCAGGAACATAGGAACCAGACCAGGGGTGAAGTTCTGATTACCTATTCAATGGTCGAAGTTGCACTTAATTAAGGAAAGGGAGGAACTCTGCTTTACATGGATGGAGAGCTTGGTTTAGAGATTGGGAATTTTCTGAGGAATATGTATGTCACTGCAACTATTTATGTTCCAAGCAAAATGTAAGTCTTTTAATCAAGTAATTCTGATGATCTTTGTTTTACGGATGTGTAAAAGGTTTATACGGGGTCCAGGGATGCCTTGTACACCAGGCAAAGATGTATGATTCAAGTAAAAAGACAGGGCTTTGAGGCATTGTGTTTGTCCCTGTATTCTTTTTGTAAGGAACCTTCATGGACATTCCAGTTGCTGCATGTGTCTGGTCAGGTACATACAGAAGGGAGCATTATACACTCATCCAACATGCCATGCATTTGCTTATAAGATGGCCATTATAGAAGTATTTTATTGCTACCATGGACACATGTTGGTCAAAGGGTAGGTTACTATCTATTTATTTATTGATATTTGATTACTGGAGGGAAGTCTGCCTGAGTAGAAGCCCATTTTCAGAGTAGACCTGGGGAGAAAAGCTCCAAAATATTACAAAACATTTTAAGAACAATAATTTTACAGTCTTCAAAAATAAAACAAAACCATCTGCAGTTTAAATATTTATAACAAGTTATATATAACATAAAAACAACTTAGATATAAAAACATTAATTAAGAATCAATACAATTTATATGACAGTCATTTAATATTTAGAGAGAATTTTAGACAGTTTGTAAAAAAAATAAAGGTAAGTTAGTCTAATACAAACAGGAAATACAATATGAACTGAGGGCAAAACAGGCTTATGGTATATTTAGAGAGAAAATCAGGGAAAATAATTAGATAGAAGTTAGGAAGTAAGTGAAGAAGGGAGAGTAAGGAGTTATAAGGAATGATAATATACTTGTTCACGTTTAGGAATATAGTTTATCCTGGTTTTGAACAAGAACAGAGACAGATTTTAAAGAGGAAGTCTTTCAGAGTGGTTTTAAAAAATGGAAGGGAGGGTATTGACCTGATGGATACAGGTAAGGAGTTCCAGGCCTTAGCAACCTTGTATGAGTTTTTGGTCACTGGATCGCAATGACCAACTAGGAACATAGTTGTCTAGAATGTTTTTTAGTCCTGGACAGGCAGAAGGATGCTGGATAATTTTATAGGTGGCAAGTATCTGTGTATATATAACTGTAGATTTAATAATATGTGAAATCTTATGCTGACTCTGAATGCTTAAAAGTCCATTGATACACGAGGCTGATGAATGCACTAGGCAACTGATTTTGTGTTTTCTTGTTGCTGTTAAACTGAAGTGATTGTTTGTGGATCAGTGTAACTTTGTTGCAGTATTTAGTCCAATTCTTAAATCCTAGACTCTGTACAGACAGCCTTCTTCCCAAACACTGCTACAATTGAACTTTATTTTCATGCTAAAGATACAAGATGCTGCATGCAGAGTAGTGTGACCCTGATTCGTGTTTCTTCTTCTTATACATGCTATATCTTGCTTACTTACTTTATTTAGCTACCTAATACTTGAAACTATTTATTAGGACAGTGCAGTGTAATATTAATGTAAGAATTTGCTTTTTCTCTCAGTCGCTGTGCTATATATGACATGAAACATTGTTCAATTATTTTTTGCTATAGTTCTATTTTTGGTCTTGAGTTAACATTAAATATCTATTATTAGGTAATATCTCTTCTCATGGCTCCCACCCTGAAAGGCTTGCACAGATAGAAGGACTGCATCCAGTTGGACTAATTCAATATAATCAACTTACTGTAGCATTCAAGGTTATTAACCATCCAGAAAAAACGCCCTTCCTTAAAAATCATTATCCATCCCTACAAAAACACTAGGCCACTTTGTTCCACTGCAAAACTTTTGGTTAAATCTGTCAAAGCTAACAACCTATCTGGAGAATCTTTCTTTGCAAATTTAGTAGGCAAAACTTGGAATTTGCTCCCATCTGACCTTACTCTGAACCCCTCCCTTAATCAGTTAAAAAAATTTAGCCCAGTATTTTAACTCACTAGTTATGTCCTTGCTCTAACCCTGACTAAAAGCCTATTCTACTTCCATATCCCTGCATTTTTTTATTCACAGTGGCTTACCTCTTACACTAAAAGGTTTGAAAAGAGAAACTGTAACATCTCTGCAGATACTCTGTATATAGCTGCACCTATCAGTTTGATGAGAAACTGTAACATATTTGTATATATTTCTGAATATAAACTGTATTCTTTATAGGCTTGAAATGTGAGACTGTAACTTGTATGTTAATACAATATGTTTGTGCATATACTGTAACCTGCTTGTCTTTATCTGTTTGTAAGTTTGGAGCTTTTCTCTCTGGGCCTCCGCTGAAAATGGAGATGTATCCAGTCGGACTAT
Organism: Protopterus annectens; assembly: GCF_019279795.1. NCBI lineage: Eukaryota > Metazoa > Chordata > Ceratodontiformes > Protopteridae > Protopterus > Protopterus annectens. The sequence goes on along the minus strand of NC_056748.1, from coordinate 340,209,117 downwards.
CCCGGTCAACAAATGTAAAATAAAATAAATAAATATATATATTAGTTGATGAGGTGGTTCTAACCAATTATGCTTTTTTTGTGCTATACAGTGGTGAGTTTAAGTTTTAATTTTTGTGAATCCTGGAGGTTAGTGAGGATGGCAGCACCATAAAGAAGTGTGGGCAGGAGATAAATAGTGGCAAGTGTAGTTATAGTTGCATCGGTGAGAAAGTTTTTGGCTCTGTAAAGCATCCTTAGTTTTTGATGAGTTTTTCTTATGCAGTTTTGTATATGCAGGTCGAAGGTAAGATTACCATCTATTATTCCCTCTAATAATTTGCTATGAAAAGTGACTTCAGTGGTTGTATTATTAAGAGAGAGGACTTTAAATTCTGGTTTTGAAGTGAAACTTCTTTAGGCAGGGTAGTGCGAGTTTAGAGTGAAATGGAAAAGTGAAACAGAAGTACGGAAGTCAAACTCCTCCTGCTAATGGCAAAGTTTGACTTCAGTACTCTAGCTTTTCAAACACACACACACACACACACACACACACACACACACACACACACACACACACACACACACACACACACACACACACACACACACCAATTAACCTGTTAGCACAAAAAATCTGGATAGAGCCACAAATAACGGGAACAAAGGACCAAAAATAGGGACAACATTTAAATATTGCTCTTACAAATGTAGACAGTTGCTAGAATAGCAGGGTTTCCATTAACTTGCATTTTCTGATGCAGAGGTGTGCGTGCAAGAGAGTGAGTGCGATGACTGTTGGCAGCAGCAGCAGTAAACAGTTTTCCGTACCTCTGGACTTTCAGCTGAAGAACGCCGGATAAAGCCTAAAGAAAATGGGACACAAATGCTCACTAACAGAAAAAGATTTTAATTATTGATCTTATAAAACTAGAAACTTGCTTAAGTAAAGGATTTCTGTTAACATTAATTTTCTGAAGAAAATAAAAGTCCAAAACTCAAATCTATGCCATCATTTAGTAATATCAATGTCTAATAACTGACAAGAAAACAAATGTTTTAGGAGTAAGGAAGGAACCATAAAAATGGAATAAAAGTCAGGACATTTTTTAAAGTGTTCCATTTTGGATGTAAAATGCTACCTCCAACAACATTAACTGTAGTACACCAAGTTTGAAACAATAGGATGAGGAACTATTTTATATCACAAATATATAAAAAAATAAGATAATAATAAAAAATATATAAATAAGAAAATAAAATACAACAATTTTACAGAAAGTCCATTCTATAAGTGCCTGTGACGTTGGGCCTCATAAGTCCCCCTGGGTGGGCGTTAATTACACATAAACACATGCCCTGTCAGGCATTATTGTTTGCTTAAATCATTCTAGCTACTACAGTCTGACTGTTACACTCCTTCATTTATAATTCTATTTACTTTTCTTCAAAGTTCCTTACAGAAGTTTCACTTCTACTATGCATGGTGACCATGCACGTTCTTTTTTGCATGAGAGAGGGATGTGGGGAAAAAAGTAGTAGCTTGGTCTTTTTTGGGATGAGCATGAGTTGTGAGTTACAAAGCCATGTTTCAGTAACTGTTAAAGCTTCCTGATTAATATTTTGGAGGTGTACCATGTTGTCACATATGCTAATAAGAGTGGAATCATCTGCGTATTGTATTAGGGTGTTCTGTTATGTGGATGTATAGAGGGTGTTGGTGAAAACGTTAAAGAGGAAGGGACCAAGGGTAAAGCCCTGTGGTACACTGGTGGTGACTGGGAGGTAAGAAGAGAGCATAGAGTGCCATTTTACTGACTGATAACTATTGGACAGGTAGTTTTTGAATCACAGAAGGGGGTGCTGAGAGAGACCTAGTGAGGACATTTAAAGTAGAAGTTTGCTGTGGCAAACTGTGTTGAAGGCTTTAGACAAGTCTAGAAATAAGGAAGAGACTGGTTTGCCATTTTCTCTAGATTTATTGATAGTATCTATATAGGTTAGAATGACAGTGTTAGTACTATGGGAAGGACAGAAACCATGTTGTTTAGGGGATAAGAGTTCTTCCTGCAGGAGATAGTCTAGCAATTGTTTTTGAATACATTCTTCAAGCATTTTGGTGCGGGAGATAAGATAAGGAATGACCTATTATATTGCTATAGGTCTAAAGTTATTAATGTCTGTTGAATTTCCTCCTTTGTGCAGAGGGATAATGTGTGACTTTTTCCAGAGAAAGGGATTTTGGGATTCCTGGATTGACCTATTTATAAGGTATGAAACAGGATAGGCAATGCTATTAGCTGCTACATTTAGGTACTCATTTGGAAGCTCATCAGTTGAAGATGAGCACAGTTTAAGTTTGTTTAAGAGTAGTTTTATATAGGATGTGGGCACAGGATTGAAGGTGAAAGAGAAAGTGTTGATATGGGGAGATATGAGGGTTGGGATGAGATGCTGAAGAACCCTTGGTTAGAGATGCTATACTATCTATAAAATAAAAGTTATTGCGAGAGGGGTATGAGTTGAATTTTTGGCAGGCATGTAAAATTTCTTTAATGGATGTACAAAATTATTTATGGTTGTATTTAGTATTGTTCTGAAAGTTATTATAGTATATTTTTTGTCTTCATTTATTTAATTTTGAGTACAAATGCACAGCATTCTGAAGTTTTCAAGATATTGAGGTGTTTTATATTAGTTCCTAGATCCCTGACTAGTGAATGAACCTTAAAAGGTCTTTTATTAATGATGCAGTTACATGGGTGGTACTTTACAAAAGATACTATAATGCATTTCTGGTACTGAGTTTTAAGGCATGGCTTTGTCACCAAGGGTTTGTCTGTATTAGACCTTCCTAAATGGTGTTCACATCTTGGGGGGATTCAGTGACTGCTTCCAGTTTGCAATCATCTGCGAACTTTGTTAGTCAGAGGCCTTTGACATTGGCTTTGACATCAAAGAAGTTGATGCCAAAGAGGAGTGGGCCTAGCACATAGCCCTGGGGAATCCACTGATGACCAGCCTCTTTGTGGAGGTGGCCTCACCAGTTCTAACCTCCTGAGTCCTATCAGTCTACCTACCTAGCTATCCAGTGTATACCTAGTTCTGTACATTTGTTGACAATGTGCAAATGGGGTATTGTATTAAATGCCTTAGCCAGATCTAAGTAGGACGTATACACCACTTTCCCCTTATCCATTGACTTAGTGACCTTTTTAAAGAAGTTTACCAGATGCAGTAAGCATGACCTTCCTTTGAGAAAGTTAAATTGGGATCAGTCCAGTGTCTGGAGGGCTCCTATGTCCTTGACGATAATTTCAGTGATAAATCACTTCCATGTCATTCCAAATAAGACTAGTCAGACTAATGGGTCTATAGTTTCCAGAATCTATTGAAGGTCCTCCATTATGAAAGAGGTAACCATTGCAGTCAACCATTCATGTGGCACAAAGCCTGTTTTAAGACTATAGTTCAGTAATGACTCCAAGGCTCCTGATAAGTCATATATTAGACTATTCAGGAGGCAACTGTGATGTTACCAAGGCCCATTGAGGTTGTGTTCTTGGCTTAAGTGAGTGCAGCCAATACATGCTTCTTAGTTATAGTTGGAGAGATTATGTTTGAGAATGTTTTTTTGGGGGGGAGGCTGAGAAAGGGTAAAGCTGGAACTGAATTTTTTGGCTAACAGGTTCGCTGTAATGCAAGGCTCAGTGAATATTACACTCTTTTCCACCAGTTCAGCTCATTGCTGTGTGCTGCCCTTAAGGTTTCTGACAAAGCTGCAAAAGGCATCTACATCCATCTTTCACCTGGGAGGCTACCTTAACCTCAAAGTTGTTTTTGCTTGATCTAATTATCCCTCTTCGTTAACTATTTACTTTGATGAGAGAGGTTTTATCTTTATGGGAAATACTCTTCCTGATTTTTGCCATATTTTTTCCCTTTTGTTGTGTATCCTATTTAATTTGGGATGTTACCAGGGGAGTTTATTTCAGTGGCTAGTCCTGGGCTTACTTCTGGTATGTAAATTTCTGAGAGCAATTCAGCACAGGCTGTTGTGTCTTGGGGCTTGAAGGGGCAGTGAATTTTGATAAAACACTTAGTAACATGGAATTTTCCTTTTAATAGTTAATAACTGTTACTGGTTTTAATGGGATTATTGAGTTTATTTTGATTTAGGAGGAGACAGCTTTATGGTCGGACCTTACTACGGAGGATGACACATTGGGGGGGGGTGGAGAGTTCTCCCATATTTCTGAGCATGATGTCAAGTACATTGGAGCCTCTAATGGGTGTATAAGCTATTTGGTCAAGGGTGTTTGTGTTTACAAAGTTCAGGAATTTCTGTACCTGTAGATTTCTAGGCATGTTGGAGTCCCAGTCTATAGAGGTGTAATTAATGTCTCTCATGAGTAGGGTGTTAGGTTGGACAGTAAGTGTCTCTATTAGGTCCAATTATATGAGGTGAGCTTCTTGGGACATGGAGGCTCATCAATAGCTGGCTAGGATATGTTATGGGATTTTGTCTTTGGTGATCTGTACATGGAGGAACTCCAGCATGGCAACCTGTCTGACCACTCTATAGGTATGCTTGTTATTAATATATATTGAGGCACCTCCAATTTTGTCTCTTCTCTGTGCAGCTACTGGTCTTAAAATATGGAAGGCACTGAAACCTTGCACTGCCAGGGTACCCTCTGCCACTTTAAATCATGTCTCAGTAACTGCACATATGTCTATATGATTAAGTGTGAGGACGGCTTGGACGGAGTTCATTATTTTTTATTTAGACACCTGGCACTGAGCTGTAACACCCTGAAGTTTAGTTTAGTTGATTTTGCTATGCCAGTATGTTTGTCAGTTTGACATTGCCTAAAAATGGCCCTATGGGGTTGGATAAAGTTTTAGCGCGTATTTGAAAGCCTAGAGGGGAAAGGTATAGGCCATCCTTGGCAAGGAGACAAAGCTGACAAATATTGGATCCCCTTAGAATGAGACCAGAAAGATGGTTAGTTGTTGAAATCAAGCATTTTCTGGTCATATTGTGGCATCATCCTTGGTGATAGTAATATGTTCATCAATTGTAGGCTCATATCAGCCTGAGACATATAATCTGAAAGCTCCATAGTGTGTCTCTTCATATAGCCCAGGGAAGTGTATCTCAGGTCATTTACACCTACAAGGACTATGATTGAATCATGCTGGTACCTGTGGCATAGTGACTTGAGTGCATGCGTGACTTAGTAGGTCCTTTTTAGCCTGGTTAGAGGGGCATCAGTATATCTTACAATGGGAGTCCCCTGTGATGAGAGTCCTGTGAAGTGTGCTTGCTTGCCTTAGGGGCTCGATGTTTGGGGATCCACTGAGAGTGACATCATGTGTGGTGTTAGTTGTTGTTTTTACTGAGTGTCTCTGGGCTTGCTGAGGCATAGCTTTGGCAATGAGTGTTCTAGGTGATCTTTGTTGTTTTGGAAGGTTGCTTTTAAGTTTCCCAGTCTATGTGTGTGTTGTGTGCTATGTAAGGTGGGTGTTGTGTGTATGATTTCCACAAACTGCTGAGCACTTCCATGTGAGAGGTTAGCTTCCGGTGTCATTGTGTAAGTACACCTCCTGCACACTGTGTCTACTTTAAGGATTAAGTAGTTGTTAGTAAGCATGAAACAATTGCTACATTTTCCCAAGATGCCCTTATTCACCAAGCTAGCTACACAGAAGATGGAAAACTACATTTTCATATGTCCACTCCTTTGACTTGTGAGCTACAAGGGGGTGGACTATTGTGGTTAGAAGGCTATTAAGGGTTCTTTGATGGTAAGACTAAAAAGGGTGCTTTACTGGGGAAGATTATGCTAAAAAGTACTTATCTCTACTAACTTTAATGTTTACACAATAATGAATTCTACTAAATCTGTAAGTATTGCCACTCAATGGCCAGCTAGCTGTTCTAAGCTTGTCTGTGCACAAGGTATTTGTGCTATATTGCTGCTTTATAGACTACAGTTTTATGGACCATTCTACTGGGAAAAATTGCTTTCTAGGTGTTTGCTACTGTACAGGGCACTGCTAACCCATCAAACATGTAAAATATATGCCAGCACAACCCCCCCCCAGAAAACTAAATAATGAGCCCTCTGCCAATATAATGGCCACACTATGAGTTCTTTTGTGTATTTTCCACCTCAGGCCAGACAAAGCCCTCTGGCCATAAAACAAATAAACTCAGTCCTCCTAATGTAAAAAGACTGTCAAAGAGACCCACAAGTGCAATGCTAACACAAACCACTTAAACAACTACTTGGAAATCCCTTGCTGAAGGTAATTTCAAGACAGTCTTGCCACTGTAACAGAGAAAGAGCATTTTTTACAAATATATTACGTGAAATGCACACATAAAAGCAGGAAACAGAAGCAATTACTCGAAATAGCAATCAAAGGTACTTAACTTTGCCTGAATGGCACTGCATATAATTAAAACAATTTAGGAATACAGGCTTAGACTAAAAGCTTTGCTAAGTACCAGGAAATTGAGCAGGAGACAATATGCAGTAATGGAGTTTACTCAAGAGCAATAATGGTTTGCTGAGTGGGCAGTCATGGGTCTATGGAAGATGGTGGGTGAGAAGAGTACACCAGTAGTTTATACAGCAGTAAACAGCAATGAAAAGGGGGGAGGGACTTTGGGATTCAGGTTATCATAAGGGGTGGATAGCAGAGACACAGCCTTATAGAAAAACAACAGCAACAGCTTGGGATGGGTGGGAAAAGTTTAAAAAAAAAGGCCATATTAGAAAAACTCTTTCAGAAACATTAGCATACTGTATTAGTGAGAGATGGGGCAGACACAGAATACAAGAAGGTAAATGATAAGCAGAACATAAAAGCACTTTAGCACACACTGGTTTGTTTGTTTGTGTCTTTCGGCTTTTCGTGGTTAGGGGTCGCCACAGCGGAACTCCGGTCCGCTAATGATTGGTAGTGGATTTTTACGTACCAGGTTACCAGCCCTGACGCACAACCTTCAACGAAGGCACGGCCCATTCACGTATGCCTCCACACAGAAGACGGTCTAGCTGAGAATCGAACGGGACAACATCTTGCTATGAGGCGACAACGCTACCGCAGCACCACCACCGCAGTACTTTAGCACACACTGGAGCAGAGACAATTCTCTCACTATTGAACTTCTACTACAGTTTAAGACACTAAACTTTGCAGAAATGTACCAGTGACACTTATGGAAAAAATGCAGTAATTAATGACCAAGGCATAAATCTTGTAGTAGTACACAGTCTTGCCACAACTGTGAATAAAGCTACAATACTACAGCCCAGCATGGTATAAAATGCAAATGGATAGCTTTTAAAAGTAATTCTACTTGTACAAGTAAAAGTTCAGAATAATGTAGAAACACAATATTTTCACAACTGCTAATTAAATTACAAAACTAAGGTCCCAGAACAAACTAAATAATGCAATCAGATGGAACAGAGGAGAAAAGTAAAAAAATAATATCACCACATGTCACGATAATTGCAACTTAAATATTTAAGCAGAATTGGAATAATTTAAAAAAAATAATTATTTTTCATTTTTGATGAAAAGTTAGTTTCTCACAGTTCCACATCTCTCCAAGTCTTGTAGAAAAGATAACTGGTGGAGGTAGCACTGTGCTGGAAATAGCTGGCTAGCTATAGAGGCATCCAATTCAAGAAAGGCAATACTGGGGCTCTTTCAGAAACTTTAGCTTAATGTGTTAGTGTGGGATGGGGCAGACACAGAATGCAAGCAGGTAAATGATAAGAAGACTATAAAAGCACTGAAGCACAAGGGCGGGAGACTTAAACCTCGACACGGTTATAAATAGAACGTGCTGGAGGGACAGATTCATCACCCAGAGACTCCCTATGCTGTGGAACAAAATCCCGGTACATGTGAGGCAGAGCACCTCGATGGCCTTGTTCAAGAGGAATCTTGACCAATGGATGGGAGATCGCAGATATACCCCAGGGATTACTTCAGTGTCACTGCTTGACAGAGGCACAGCAAAATAATAGGCATAGTTTTTATTCAAACTAAAGGGGTGGCGAAAGCCACATAACTATGGGCTAGGCTTATAAATGCCCTTGGGCAGATAGCCTAGTATGAACCTATGAACCTATGAACCTATAAGCACAAACTGGAACAGAGGCAATTCTATTACTATTGAACTACTACTACAGTTATAGGCACCAGACTATGCAGAAATTTACCAGTAACACTGTTTACGGAAAATGCAGTAATAAAAGATTAAGGCACAAATCTGGTATTAGTAGTGCACAATTCTGCCACAACTGTGAATTAACCTATCACACCTTGGCCCAGTGTGGTTTAAAGTACAAACATAGATATTTTACAAGTAATTCTACTAGTAGAAATATAAGTGCAGAATAGTGACAAGACACAGTATTACCACAGCTGTGAATTAAACTACAAGACTATTGTCCTGTAGGGTTTAAAATACAAATGGATAACTTTCACAAGGAATTCTACTTGGGAAAGAAAAATACAGAATAATGTAGAAGCACATGATCTCTCTACACAAAGGTAGACATTTAACAGACATTGCTAGCTTTAGACCTATAGCAAAATCCTTGAAAAATGTATTCAGAAACAATTGCTAAATTATGTTCTGCAGGAAGAGCACCTATGCTAACACAAAATAGCTTATGTCCCACTCATAGTACTAACACTGCACGTCTGACCTTTATAGATATTGTTAATAAAGCTAGAGATTGTGACAAACTGATCTCCTCATTTCTAGACTTGTCTAAAGACTTCAGTACAGTTTGTCACAGAAAACGTATACTTCAAATGTCACTAGGTCTATTTCAGCCCACCTTTCTATGGTTCAAGACTTACCTGGCCAATAGATATCAGTCAGTAACATGGCACTCTACCCTCTCTCTATACCTCCCATTCACAACAGTATACCACAAGGCTCTGTCCTTTGTTCCTTCCTCTTTAATATTCTCACCAACTTCCTGAATATATCCACATAACAGCTTCCTAATACAATATGAAGATGACTCCACACTAATATACACATTGTGGCACATCTCCAAAAAACTTACTCAGGAAGCTTTAACAACCACTGAAACATGGCTATGTAACTCACAACTAATGTCCAAACCCCACCCCCAAAAAAGACTTTTTCCCCAAATCCCACTGTCATAATGAAACAAAGTTTAAAATCCTTTCTCATAATAATTGTAACTTCTCATTGCAAATTATTAGGTACGATAGGGGATGATAATCTCAAATTCAACCTGCACATACAAAATTGCATTACAAAAATCAACAAAAACAAGGGGTGCCTTACACAGCCAAAAACATTCTCACCAATGTAACTAAAATTACACTTGCCACTACTTACCTCCTCCCTTCATTACTTTGTGGTGCTTCCATCCTTAATAACTTCAAGATATAACAGAAAACACTTGAACAATGCTATTAAAAAGTGACTACATTTGCAGCACATACTCCTTTCAGAACCCACCACCTAATATCCTAAATTGGTTAGAATGCTACCAATTAACATACACACAGCTTCTTACCACCTATAAAATTATTCATCATCCATCTGCTTGTCCAGCACTGAACACTTCTACACAAATATTTTTACAATCAGTCATTATTTATTTATTTATTTTTATTTATTTACATTTGTTGACCGGGAGTGTCCGACTGGACATAGGTCCATTTTCAGCGGAGGCCCAGGGAGAAAAGCTCCACAGTTAAAATATACAGACAGTAGTTACATTGGATTTACATAGCGATTAACAATTTGATTAACATAGCAATTAATTACATAGTTACAGATGATGAACATAATACATCAGTAGACAACTAGAATCTTTATCTGCGAAGTGCATAGCATACATTAACAATTGTTACAATAAGAAGTTCCTGCTGTATAATAAGTAGTTAGGCTTATGAGCATCCGAGCTTGCTATAATCAAGGTAGTTAGTGGGGTGAAAAGAAAGGTAGTGGTTGGATGGGGTGGGTGATATTAGATGGGAGCTGCAAGGGCATAGCCAGCATGTTTTTAGGTGCACTTTTAGTAAAGTTTTGAAGTGGGTGCATGATGGTACGGAGGTAATTGTGGGTGGGAGGGAGTTCCATAATTTGGCTATGGTGCAAGAGAATAGTGCTTCACCAGCAGAGTTATTGGCTTTAGTGATCTGCAGTCATTATGATCACATGACCAAAAACACCTTTGTGTTCACAAACCTATCAAATCTGCTCATGTTGGTAAGTCCTAGAACTCCTTACCTATATTCATCAGATTAATATCCTCCTGCAGTCCTTTAAAACCATTCTGTAAAACTTCCTAGCTGAAATCTGGCCCTGTTCTTGCTCAACTGCAGGATAAACTATATCCCTAAATATGAAAAAGTGCCTCCTCATACCTTAAACCTCCTTATTTTCCCTTCTTCACTCACTTCCTTACTTCAATCCAGTTCTCTTCCCTCTCTAAATATACCATAACCCTTTTTTTCTCTCACTTCATATTGCAATTCCTGTTTGTATTATACTAAATTAACTTTAATTACTCTATATACTTGTTAAAAATACTAAATATTAAATCATTGTCTTATAACTTGTATTTATTCTTTACTAATGTTTTCACATTATATCTTATTTGGTATACGTATTTAAACTCAGTGTTTTTGCATGATTTTTGAAGACTGAAACATTTGTTATACTTTGGAGCTTTTTTTTCTTCACCAAAAAAGGACACCTATGTATTTGTACTTTGCTGGTAATCAAATGTCAATAAATAAAATAAATATTAAGTACATATTATAGTAAAGCTCAAGCCTAGTCATTCTCAATGCCTTAACAGGTTAAGTCAGTAAATTCTGTAAATGTCCAATCACTCTCCTTAGATTCAGAGGTAATTTTAGGCAATCCCTTTTCCCTTATATATACAGTGCTTGACCTTTGTGCAATGATTAAGTACAGTGTTAACTATTATATTCTTAGTATGTAGGTTTATCACAGTTTGGTTAGGCTGTGCTCTGTATATGGCCTGAGCTGAAAACAATATCAGACATTTATAAAACAACTTTAAGTGACATTGTCCTGAGTTAAAATTCATATTACCCCACAATTATAAGGTATATGATTTTTTAAAGATGGATAATTAAATAACTGATATTTTGTTGAAACTACTAAAAAAATCCTACAGTAATGACTTGTACTTTCCTGTACAACTCTTCATGAATATGAGATGTTTTAAATTATATTATAGATACATATTTTAAAATGTATATGCATACTACCCAATGAACACTAAAAAAAATCCTTAAATCATATTATTAAATTTTGTATTTATGTGAGTATACTTCTTTTTACTATATTTTGGACAGATTAGTACCTTCTGATTCGCTTTTAGTTTCTGATTACCTAGCTCCTCTGAGATTTAAGTTATTCTTTTCTTTTTTGGCACCAGTGTGTATTTGCTGACATTCAGCTAAATTGTTTTCTGAGGAACAGAATTATTCGCTACATCCAAAAATGACTACAATATGTGGCAGAAATTAGTTTTGTAGCACTGTTTAAGACCGGCAGGGAATCCTGTTGACACTACCATTTATTAGTTCATCCTTTTACCTGTTCTTTTGCAATATTCTTCTCTCTTTCAAGCATGATTGTCTGCCCTTCATTTTTAGGTAAAGAAGCACAGGTTTTCCTGCCTTTCGTACTCTAACAAACACCAGTCTTCCATCCTTTCCTTTACCATCTCTTGTTAGTCATCTATCATCTAATTACCCAGCTTATTTCATATTACAGCTACACCCTCACTGTAGGTACCTTACAGCTTAGTCCTGGTAAGTGAAAGAGAGAAGGATAACAACATCACAACTTGTTTTGAGAGCTTTCATTATTTATTTTTCTTTACATATTGGATTATGGATTTTTACTTAGAAGGCTATTTGTTAAAGTCAACAGTCAGTGGATGTAATGAGTAAAGTTGTTGTGGACTTGAGGATTTGCATATAATTTTAAGAAGAAAATGTGTTTATTTATTTATCTATTGCCTTTTATTTACTGGGATGGCCCTACTGGGCATTTAGGTTCGTTTTCACTGGAGGCCCAGGGAGAAAAGTTCCATTAAAGTTACAAAAAATTTAAAGAGAAAAGATTTTCAGTTTCTTAATGGAAGAAATGAAGCTTTAGAATCATGCAATGGGTAATACCATCAAGATAGAAATGAATACAGTTTGATTTCTGTAGGAGTGTTATACAATAATAAATAGATGACAGTTACAAATACAGTAATATACAAACTTCATTTACATAGGAGTGATAAAAAGCAGTATGTAGTTATGAATGTAGATAGGATTTATTTACATTATTTACAGAATAAGATAGGAGAGCTGGAGAATTATGGGCTGTTGGTAGTCTAGAAATCTGACCAAGAGATTGAGAGAGAGAGAGAGAGAGAGAGTCAGTCTAGGTGTGAACAAGAACAGAGCCAGGAGGAGTTTAGGTGCTGCTTTAACTAAATCCACAGCTGTGCTGTTTTAGTGGGATAGGAGTTTTACTGTCTGGTGAGATAGGATGAGCATAGTGAGTCTACAGCAGCATTACAATATTTGGAAGTTAATAGTAGACTCTAATTACTTGAGCAAAGGCAACATGGTGGGTAGTAGTATTTGACAATGTTTTGTAGAGAAGGACATGTGTGTGGTTTGTGTATTATTTTGTGGGTAATTTGAAGCTGAGTGGATTTAAGGTGATTAGGTAGTTCTCGCCAGTTGAGCTTCTTTAGTAGTAAGCAGTGGTGCATACAGTAAGATGTATTAGTTGCAAATTTGGCCATTTTGTTAAAACACTCTTCTAATGTATTTAGTAGAGTGGCATGAATGTTGGTTACTATGAGTGATGAATACAGAAGGGGAAGGGAGAAGTTAGGATGATGCTAATGATTTTCTTGAGGAGTCTGTGAGATAGGGTTTGTTTTGGTAGAAGAAGCCCAGTTTATGATGAATTTTCTTGATGGCCTGGGTGATATGCAGGTTAGATTTTAGGTTATTGTCTATTATGACACCTATTAATTTGGTATTTTTATAGTTTCTATGGTGGTTTTGTTTGTTTAGGTGATATTAAAGGGCATACTGGTTGTTGAAAGACATCTGGGTATAAAAATCATTAATTTTGTTTTTTGGTGTTTATGATAAGCTGATTAACCTTTAGCCATGAGTCTTTGGAAGTGAAAGTGTCTTGAATAATTTGTTGAAGTAGTGGAAGGGTTGAGGCTGAGCAGGTGATGGTAGTATCATTAGTACTAAGGTGGTGGGTTTGCTGGCTTTGTGCAGATTGTAAAAATATTGAAAAATACTTGACTTAACATTGACCCTTGTGGTATATTGACAGAAACAGAAAAGAAGGCGGATAGCTCCTGATTTTATTTTATGGTCTGTTGTCTGTTGGAAAAATAGGTGCAAAACCAAATAAAAGCTGAATGAGATAGTGATAAGGAAGAAAGCTAATTGATTAGGAGTTAGCAGTATACTGTGTCAAATACTTTTGAGAGGTTCTGGAATACGGATTTATTAGGTTAACATTTGGTGGCTATGGAGTATGTGTCATTGTTTGTGGTAGGTGATGGAGTGGTGGTATGACCACTGTATAATTGGGTGTTTATGGTTGTCCAGAATTGTTTGAGATTGTGGGGACATTTTTTTTTTGTTTTACTATTTCTTTTTTTGTTAAAGATTTAAAAAGAAACAACAGTAGATAACATAAAAACCTTAAAAAATGTATAACTATAATGATTTTCATAGTAACAAATAAATCAAATATTTACAGAGGTTTCTATTAAACAAAAAAAATATTAATAGTTTAACTTCGAACTTTACTTATTTTATCTTCCAGTTTTTCTAACAATTCCAAAATGAAGCTAGAAACCAGGTCCCTGATCTGGGACCAGAATTAAGTGTATGTTTCTTTAACAAATGTATGTTGTGGACTCATGCTTAATACAAATGACTTTGTAACTGGGGGCTTTGATTGGTCTTCATTAATCATGTGACTGGTAGAGGAAGTATTTAAATGTGAGCAATGCATTGAGTTTTTTGTTTTTGCTGATGAAGTCGTGGTTACACTCAACAAAAGCACTTAATATTGTTTTTTTATACAATAAAGTTTCCTATGCTTTTTACTGGTGGTCTCTGGGCCCTGGTTTCCTAGCTTCATTTTCTAAGAATTCTTTAAATTCTAATCAAGTATTATAATAAGGAGTGCCTCTGTCTATTCTTGTCTTGATTGAAGCTAATTCAAGTTGACATACATTATTAGCTATATTCTTAACTTCTTTCAAAGTAGAAGTAGTGTCATACTTTCAGTTTATGGTAATGACATTTCTTGCTATAGCCAATATACTTCAAAGAAGAGGATATTTTGTTCTGGCAGTACATGTAGGAATTGGTGCATTAAATAAATGCATAGATTTAGTTAATAAATTTATCATTAAATAGGGCTTGTAGAAAAAGATTCTTATTTTTCCCTAAATGGTTTGAGCAGTGCACAGTCATAAAACATGCATTGCCATTCAACTTTGGCATTTAGCTTACATCTCCAACATCTTCATTCTGTTCTACACATTAGTTCATCTTTAGGTGGTGTAATGAAATTTATATGCATACATTTCCAGGAGAATAATTTCCAATGTAATGAGAGTAGTTTGTTTAGAAGATACCAAAATTAATTTTTATTTTTCTCACTTAGAGAGTGATTACTAATTAACTTGAAATAATCCCAATCATTTTCTGTATAATATATTTTTGTACTTTTAACTACTTTATATATTTTAGATAAATGCCCTTTTTCAATATCACTATGACTTTATATATATATATATATATATATATATATATATATATATGTATGTGTGTGTGTGTGTGTGTGTGTGTGTATGTGTGTGTGTGTGTATACACACACACACACATATATATATATATATATATATATATATATATATATGGGAGCCCTTCATTTGTTCGAACTTTCAAATGTTCGCAACTCATATGGCCGACACCATATGAGAGAACGTTTGAAAGGCCGACAAATTATAGCGGAGATCCCGCTACAGTGCGGGACTGGGAGATTCCTCTTTTCTGCACTGTAGTGTGATCCCGGAGTGAGAATATTTAAGTAGCTGGGGGTGTGGGGGTGCAGGGGGGGCTTGCTACTTTTTACTGTGTTTACATGTAGGTAAATGGTGCTATTTCAGGATGTCAGTCTTTCGGAATGTTGATCATATGGTGTTGGCCATATGAATGTCTGCATTCTGAACGGTCGGCATTCTGAAGTAGACTTATATATATATATATATATATATATATATATATATATATATATATATATATATATATATTATTGGTTGCACTAACTGAATCTCTTGGCTAATAAATTTTCTGCAAATGTGTATATCCAGCCACATTCCTTTATTTCAAATTTAGTCGTAATATAGTCTGTAATATTATACATCATTTATAAACTGTTTGCAACTAATGTGGTATAATGTTGCATGTTTTTCATTTATATAAATATGAGTGCCTTTGTCAGATCTGAAAATTTAATACAGATGTTTGGAAAACAACTGATGCCAAAACATTGACTTTTTTCTCTGAATTTTATCATTTTTGACTGGTTGAACGTGTTAATGTTGTCTTGTGTACAAGGTATAGGAAATAATAAAAACAACCATATTCTATATTCTGGATTCTTATGTTTAACTTTTTTTAAATATATGTAACATATTAATAATATAACAGGAACTTGATTTATTTGTCTTTTCTGAGATATATTCTCTTATCAACCCATGGAAGTTATTATGTGATATTATGAAAAACTAAAATATCTGAGCATGTACAGTGCCTCTTACAGATATTTTAGAGGAGATCTTATTCAGATATATACGGCATTTAGGGGCAGCAACCACTGGGAATGTTTGGGGTTATCAAAAAGTACTAGAGAATCATCAGATAACTTATGCAGAAGATTCTATAAGAATGAAAAGTGTACTAATTGGTTCTCTGACAGAGTAGCTGATGCTTGGAACACAATATCAAATTACATTAAAGCAAGTACTAGTTTAGATATTTTTAAGAACAGCCTGGACATTTATTATGGGAACAAGTGTTTTGGTATATTGGCAAGCTAGAAGGGCATGCCCATGCTTGAAACATTTGTATGTATATATTCTCTTATCAACCCATGGAAATTATTATGTGATATTTTGTTATAGTGTACTATTATTGAATAATTTGAACCCATCCAATTTGTTCTGTATTTCTTTCCATTCAGCAGAGTAATTAGAATTTATCCACAAAGTCTTAATAATTGAAGCTAAAGCATATACTTGCAGATCTGGTAGACCAGTATCTTCCACCATCCAATCCCTTATATAGTGATTTTTTGCCAATCTGGGTTTATTAGGAAACCAATAAAAATTCAGAATTAAAGAGTTAAAGTGTCTTATACAGTCCTTATAAAGAGAATATATATATATATATATATATATTCTATTATATGTAATATTTTTGGAAGAATAATCATTTAAAGTCAGTCTCTCCTACATTGTAAAAAAGAGCTTACTCCATGTGTTAATGATATTTTTATGTTATCTAAACTGTTAGTATGTTATTTTATCTTTAATATTATCTTTTATAATAATTTGTAAATATTTTAGCTTACTGTCATCCACAATATATTTGGAAAATTTCTTGTCTATTTTATATGTGTTACAAATTATAGGTAAAATCTTAGTTTTACTGTCATTAAAACTAAGTCCAGATATTTTCTGAAAAATGTCTACTGACTTAAATAAAGCTTGAAAAGAATTATTATAATCATTCAATGTTAGTAAATAGCAGCCTATAATTGTATTTTAGTATTTATTTTATTATTTATTTTAATGCCTTTAATAGCAGTATTTGATCTAATACAATCTACTAACGGTTCTATGACTAAACAAATAATGGTAATAGAGCACATCCTTTATTAGTGCCTTTAGTAATTGTTATTGATTTAGAATCACATGAACCAATTTTTATATACGCAAATGATTTCTCATAAAGAAATATAAACAAAGAATTTCTCACAAAGAAATTTAATAAGATATGTAAACTTATTTGAGAAATTATATTCCTGCAAAACAGATAAATAGTTCTTATGAATCAAGTCAAATGTGCTATTAAAATCTATACTCACTAAAACTTTGTTTTCATTTGTAATATCAGCATAATCTACTATTGTAATTATTTTGTTTATATTATCATAAGAATTCCTATTCATTATGAAACCAGTTTGATCTTCATTTATCACCATGAGTAGAAACTGTTTTATTCTATTTGCATATATTGCCATGAATATTTTTAGTCAATGTGTAGCAATGAAATTGGTCTATAGGAAGAACATTTTGTTGCATCTTTTTTAGCTTTTAAAATAGGAGAAATTAAAGTATATTTCCAAGATGAATGGACACTTGATAATCCGTTAACTAATGCATATACTTTCAGCAATACTTATAAAGCTTCTTTAGGCACTAATTTATATAATTCTGGTAAAATACCATCATTATCAGAAGTCTTACTAAGCTTTAATTTATTAATGTGAAATTTAGGTTCAGTCATTAAAATAAGGTTTCAATTAATTTAATCTGATTTTCAATAGTTTATTTTTAATGTTTTTATAAAGGATTTAATAATATATTGTGGTTTGTATTGATTAATTTTATTAAAGTGAATTCTAAATGCCTCTAATGTATCTTCTAATTGCATAACCCTCTGTTTTTCTACTTTTCACTACTGGGAATATAAACTTCTTTAATATGATTAGACATAATGGTAATCCTTTATCTAATTGCTAGTTTATGTTGGCTCTTAGAATTCAAGGAATAAGAGTTCATCTTAATCTTTTCTAGATTTATCATGTTTTTATGTTGTAAAATTGCTAAATATTTTTTATTTGACCTATCAAGTTATTTTAATAAATTTGTATTATCTTTTTATATATCTAATTTAAACATATTTATTTTTCCTTGTAAGTATGTTAATTCCTTATCTCATTCTTTCTTTTTCTTATTTAAATAACAACATATAGTTTTACAATATAAATATGCTTTTAAAGAATCTTATAGAACTATCTCTGATATACCTCCAACTGTATTTATATTTTTAAACGTCTGAATTTCTTTATTAAAAAATTCCTTAAACTCTTTGATTAGTTATATATGCTGGTATTCTGACAATTGAAATTATATTCTTAGCATTTGCCATGATTTCAAATATATTGGATTATGGTTTGATAATGCACAAGAAACTGCTTTAACTTTACTTAATCTTGTTTTTAAATCTTTTGAAACACTCTATCTATTCTAGACTGATACCATGTTTGTGTGAGAAATTCATAAAAAATAAAGAATTTGATTCTAAAAATTCATGTTTGCATTTGAAATTAAATAAATCTACAAAATATATGAAAACTTTAGCTGATGCAGATTTTCTATGCTTATTGATGGCATTGGTATCTTTATCACTTAATATGCAGTTAGTCACCAGCTAGAATACTACTCCCTTTTGAAACTTGTATTATCTCTTCAAGTTGATGGTTAACAACTTTTGCTCCTATTATAGGACTCCAATAACCATGAATTAAAGTGGGAGGTTGGCATAAGGTGGGAGGTTGGCATAATGGTTAAGGTATTTACCTTACATACACAATGTGCAGGGTTTGATTCTCATATGGGCTAATTGTCTAGGCTTAAAATGGTTCATAAGGGCAGTTAGCCTAGTACTAATCTATGAACCTATAAAGGGTATATGTTCTCTTTTATTTTTTAAGTCAATCGACATACCATTCATTTCTAATCATTATATATACTTAAGATTTTAGTTATTGGTGTAGAATTCTTCCATATTATTTCTAGCCTCTTCTGATAGTAATGGGAATTAGAAAGTACAGAGTAATAGTGTGTGTTAAGCCTATCAACATCCTTTTGTATTAAATGTGTTACTTGTAAAAATATACCTTGAGCTTTAAACATCCTTAAGTATTTAAGTTACCCCCTTTCAACCATTGTTCAAACCAATAATATTAAGGGAGATACACTTCATAAAATTCATATTGTACTAAAAGTATGCATACTCATTTGTTTATCATAGCTAATATATTATTTAAATAAAACTTGAATTGTTTATTGATAAATCCAAATATAATGTTTTCAGAGTTGTCAGTTAAACTTGTGCTGTCATTAATACTAGATACCAGATAAAAGGCAATTATATTGTATAATACTAAACATTAACTTAATTCATACCCTTCACCCTCCATGTAGTTTAATACTCCTAGTCTGAATAGTATTCCTCCCCAAATGTACTCTCTAACTTCCATAATCTAAGACAAACTTCCCTCTGCTACTATTTGAAGATTTAAGTTATATGGAAGGTTAATTGCTATTTTATCACAAGATACATTATTAATTTCAGTTATTACTTTAACAACATTTGCTTGAAAGCACTTATCCATAGTAGCTTTTTTTTTTGTGTTTTTTAGTAAAGTTTTAAAGTCTTATGCCCTGGTGGCTCGAGTGGGTTTCTATACAACAATAATTCTAATTAAACCTGGCTCATGTGTACATATGCCAGCATAGCTAGCTGGAGTTTTTTAAATAATTTTATGTTATTTGACTATCACACTGATTTTTAGAGATGTTGGAGTATCTGGCTTGTTCCCTATGATAAATTATGTATAACCAGCAACGACAAACTTTTACTACTTATGTGCTGTACTAATTTGTTGAAAATAAGATGAAGATAAAAGCCTATCCATTTTGAAATTTAGTGAGAGGATGGCTGAAATTACAGTTTTGTGAGGAGGCAACCAAGAATATATTATTTCACTCTGTGGTTCCAATAAATTGGGGGCTATGAAAAAGATTACCACTAACTAATCTTTGTCTGGGTCATGTCTAAAAAGGACCAATAGACCAACTAACTTACCCGTTAGTAAATTTCACATAAATAAACAAATCTAAAAGTTGTTGATATTTGCACAATATGACAATGGGAATGTAAATATTATTTGCATGAATGAGTGCTACATAGGCAGTATTAGGTATTAAAAAAAGATAGTGACTAACTAGGAGGAACAATTAACTGGCTGAAAAAAGAGATGGAAAGGCTGTGGTTGGCAAGATCTATTTAAATATCATTCTTGGGCATATGGTTAAACAAAGGGTAAGGAGAGAGAATGCAGTAGGGAAGCAAGGAATGATACAGATATAAAGGTGGGGTTGGGATGTTATGAGGTAGTGCCATCTGTGTCAGGGAGAGTAGGGCAGTATGAATGTGTACATATGCCAGCAGAGCTAGCTGGAGTTTTGTAAAGAATTTTATGTTATTTGAGTATCACACTGATTTGTACAGATGTTTGAGCTAAAAATATATTTGTAAAGTTACTTGTGTTAATAACACATCAACAGTAGGTCCTGCTGGAAAGAATGTATGTATATATATATATATATATATATATATATATATATATATATATATATATATTAGGTTGCATTGTTGTAACTGATCAAATGCATATGTTTATCAGAGAACACAGGAAGGGATGAACATTTGAAATTGTGTTATAGCTTTCAGATGCTGCCTCAGAGCTTAACAAAGCTCTGTGTGTGAATTGTACCAGAGTCAGGTAATCAGAGGTGATGTCATCCTCTAACCAGCATCTGGTTTCTTTGGAACTCTTGCAACAGCACTTTGGAACCTGACAGGAAAGATTTCTGACAGGGTATATATTTCACGCATCCACACAGACAAAAAGAGACATCATCTGGCTTGTGCTGTGGTAAGACACTCAGCACACATCAGCTTGCCTTGCTTTAGTAAGTAGTCAGGGAACAGTAATTCTTTAGTTAGTCAGAGACATTTAGTGAAAATAGTTAAGTATTGATTTCTGCATCTGTGAGAAACTATCCAACTGTATTTTTTTATATCTCTGTGGTTGAAACTCTGTTATTTATTGTATTCAGTATTCTCATGTTTTCTGTTTTATTATCATTAAATATTTTAATGCCCTTCATTGTGATTGGTTCTTTACAGAATACTTTTAAAATCTTGAAAGTACTTATGCTTGTTTTAGCGAGACTGTTGCCACTCCTGAAAGCTTTGTTGCTTTGGTCACACTAACATTTGTATTCATATTAATTTTGCACAGTATAATTGGGTACCCTTTGTAAGAGCCTTAGGGTAGCTGACTGGTGGCATCATGATTCCCTAAACATCTGTGAAGAATGGGGCACAGCTAATAAATCTGTGCCAGATTTTCCCAGGTGTGTATGTATGTGTCTGTGTGTGAAACTCAAATATCCAAGTGTCTGTGTCAGCTACTGAGAATAGGGGCACATATTTCCAAAGTGGTCAGAGTGGAGTTTTGTGTGGGTCTAGAGAAAGAAGAGTCCATCCCCTGGTCTGGAGCATGCTTCCTGAGTGCTCATAAGGGAAACTGTGCTTGGTGTAGGGAGCTACATCTGAAACTACAGTGTAAATCTATCTTTGCTCTTAGTGACCGTCCCTCACCAGAGTCAGTGATAGGGATTGAGTATCCTTGATTGCTGGCCCAGAGTAGGGACCCACCACAGGAGTCATAAAGTTGTACTGCAATAGACAGACATTTTTTATTCTGAAAAGCAGTGTAGAAGGATGATTTCCAAAATATTGCAAGATTTTTTGAGTTATTACAGGCATGCCATGCAGTTTAGTTGTATAGGATTGCAATGTATTTTGCATACAGGGACAAATTAAAAGCCAAAAAGAAAAAAAATGGAAATATAAAAAAAAATTACATATATAAAAGTACGTGGGGAAAGGAAAGACGAGAAGGTGATAATTAGCATGCCTGTGACATACAATGGCATAAACAAAACTGTGTAAGATCGAGATCGAGAACCTGCAGGATAGGTATTCTGAGATGGTTTTATGGACAAGGCTTTTTTTGTTTTCTGTTAGTTATATAAGGAGGACAATGTTATGTTTCTTGTGATATACTTTATAGGTTCATAGTTAAGTACTAGACTGTCTGCCCTTGTGGGCCATTTTAAGTCTAGCCAGTTTCCCTTTTTGTGCTTAAATTAACCTTTCCCATTTGGTTAGAGACTGGCCTTATCCAGCCTATGGTTGATATTATATAATTCCCCTAATAGCAATAACTAGAATCATACCATAAATAATTTGTAGGGGACCCATGCATGTGATAAAGTACTTAAGAGCTCCCTCTTCCCTTTAGCAGTACAGGGGGCAGTCCTGGGATACATTTTCTGTTTTCCATCCAGAGATCCAGTTTGTGTTTGAATATAGACAGGGATGAACTTTGTTTAATGTGGCTGGGGAATCTGTTCCAGAGCAGTGTTGTCCTCTGCTCATCCCTTTAAACCAATTAAGTACAATTATGTACATTTCTGTAATTAACCAGGTATATAAAATGTCTTACTCTTTATACTCTTTTTTGAGAAGAGCACAATATCTTCTACCCAAAACAAACTGCTGACATAGACATATGGAAAGTAAAAACGTAAAAACTTTTTTCTGTGTACTAAATTAATTTGTCAACTACATGCAGTAAAGCTGCTTTATTCTTCTACTTTATTTATTTATAGTTTTTGCATTCTCTGTCTATTCAGTGCCTGTGCAGCATACGGAGTTTTGCTTTTTGTATTGCATACTTTGATATGTACCACACAGCCACAAGATAATCATTTCAGGCAGATAGCACCTTTGTTTAGCATTTGAGCAGAAGAAGATGCAAGTACTAGCACATAAATTGAAGTGCTTGCTGCAGGGATGGAACTTCCCATCTTCAGTTCCATGTTTGACAGTACATGGCATAATTTCTGTGGAAATCCAATGTTTGGAAACAGTCTTTAAGAAGACTATGAATGCTTTTGACACCGGCAGAATGTTCTTTTTTTGGTATTATAAGTAGTGCTTCAGTTTGTCTCAATACAATAGAAGCATGACTTTCAAGTCTAGGTTAGAGGTTTTATGAACACATATATGTCATGCAAAATAGCTTGGACACTTACACAGATTTCTTTGTAATTACAGTTTGACATGGCAGATGAAAGTAGTGTTATTTGGAAATGACACCCTGTTTATATTAGAAGGGAACTGATGAATTTTGATTAGGTTCAAATAGTGGGAAAACAGTCAGTGGTTTTCTTCTATAAATCTGTGTTGTAGTACTTCAGAGCTAATATGGAGGAGGATTATTCTAAATGCGTGTTCATAAAGAATGAATGAATGAGAAATTACAGCATACTGGCAAGTTGAGAGATTTTAAAATAAACAAGTTAAGTTTGTGCATTTATGCCATGTGCTTGTATTGGACCTCAAAATATTGGCTGATGGCCAAGATAAAGTCTGGTTCATTTCCATCATGGCATTCTGGTACTGCTGCAATAATGGACAAGGAACATATGCATTTAGAATGTTGAATGTGTGTGTGTGTGTGTGTGTGTGTGTGTGTGTGTGTGTGTGTGTGTGTGTGTGTGTGTGTGTGTGTGTGTTTGAGTACAGTGGGGTTATGCTGGGAAAGTTACAGAACTCATTGTTTACCTGGCACAACCCTTGGCTACTGTTCAGCACAGCGGCCTTTTTCAATAAAAATTACAGCCCTGCTTGTATGCCCAATGCATGTTTTATAAAGTTTCTAAAACACTTGGAGCCAGTGTAATCAGGTTTTATTAAGCAATGTCTCCCATCTGCATTATTAAATATTATATGTGTGCGATGAGAAAAGTACTTTTTTGTGTACCATGAAATAATGAGTGACAAATGTTGAGCTTTTTGATACATTTACAAACATTTACTAGAACTTTATTTTAAACCATCTGAATGCTGTAATACATGAAAAATATAATGAGCTAATGTGTCTTTCTTGTGTATACTTTTAAATACATGACTTTAGGAACATGACATGATAGTACCAAGGACAGTTGCAGCAACACTCCACCTAATTTTAGAAGACAGATGAAGAAACATTATAATTTATGAAGAAAAGAGGCAATTCAGGCCATCAGGAAGAGTGTAGAGAGTTTAATTATAGCATTTCTCGCATTTTGTGCTTTGTCCTTGAGTGTTCTGGCAGACATTCTTTTGTTTTGGAAGATTTCTCCCTTCTTCAAGTTGATGTCACCACGGAGTTGGTATGTATAAGTTTATATATTTTGAGTGTGTCATGGTCTGTTGGTAGAATTTTTCCCCATTTTTTGTTGAGAGTATTATCCATATGTGTATTGTTTGGGTTACACTTCAGAATCTCGAATTAGTGAAATCTCGAATTTCAGTAATTCAAGACCATGAAGACTAAAACCAGAATGCAGAAAGTGCATAACAGCAAATTCGAATATCTCAAATCCGTGCTTATGCATTTCCGGTGCGTCACATGTAGTGTTATGGTGCATGAAATTGCAGGCGAGTGAGTGCTTGTGTGTGTTTTTGTACGTTGTATGTGTGGGTAAGGGTAGGGAGGTGTAAGTGTGAGTGTTGGATTTGTTGGTGTTTTTGTATGTGTGATGTGCATTTGTGTGTGAGCGAGTGAAAGATGGCGTAGTGTGAGGTTTTTTTTTTATGTTATGTGTGACCTTGGAATTGATATATATATAAGTGGGGTGTGCAGGGGAGCTTGCCCCCCTGCTTATCTGTAGTGTAGGGTTGTGTGATTTGTGTGTGTGTTATGTGGTGTATGTATATTCGTGATTGCGTGATTATGGATTGTGGGTTTCGGTTTTGTGATTGGTTCGACTTTATAGTCTCGGATTACTGAAATTCAGGATTTCAGTAATTCCAGATTATGAAGTGAAACCATTGTTTGATGTATTTAGGAGAATAAGGAGTGTGTGTATGTGTGTGTGTGTGTGTGTGTGTGTGTGTGTGGGTGTGTGGGCAGTTAGAATGGTGCAGTTGGGTCATAGTGTTGTGTGTTTGATGAAATGACTTTCACATTTTTTTTCTCAATTAATGGTATTTTAGATCTGTTTTTTTATGTTGTTGTTGTTTGATGATATACAAGTTCAATGACTTTTTATATACACCTAGATAAGTCATACTAATAATCAGTATTCAGCTATTGGTGACATATTTTCCTATGGCCAGTGCAGATGAAGCCTGAGTAGATAGATTTTGCTATCATTGATGGTTGGATGAAAATTAATCATTTTATAAACTGCACTTATTTAAGAAAAGACAAAAAGTTATTTCATACCTTTTTGAATCACTTCATTAAATGATGGTACTCCCTGTTTGTTACATACAGTCTGTCTTTTATGACTGAAAAGAAATGCATTAAGATATTTGTTTCTCATATATTCTCACATGTACAAAGTATAAAGGCAGTAAAAGGAAGTATTGTACTTTGTATCACTGACTTTGCAATTTTATGATGGTGCTGTAAAGACACTTTTTGCGTTTAAACTTAATGTATTAAGGCATTGGATGGCACAAACAAAGATAGTGTGTCAATATCCATCTATAGTGGCATACTTGGCATGGATGTGCATAGATTTTTCTAACAATGATTTCTGGATAGCAATGATGGACTTATACAACCAGCAATTTTGCTCGTTTTGATTACCTAAATATATATTTTTGCTGTGGTAATTTTAACTTACCAGAGATAAAAAAAAGATTATATTTGATGAATCAAATTTGCAGATTTAGTGACTATTGTTAAAAGTTGTGCATAACAAAAATGACTTTGTTTGAAGCCTATTTTCTCAGTCAAATGCAGTTGAACAGCTTCCTTTAACTCCATGACCAAACAGCTGAATTTTATAGTAAAAGTAATATAAATCGTTTGTTACACTTTTAGTTTTACATTTATGTTAGACTGTATTACACAGTGTTGATGCGCAATATAAATTAATTTTTGATGAATGTTCTGTAGAGAATAGGTACGCATTATTAATGGTGTGTTTATAGCCTCATATAATTTAGGGCTATTATAACATTACAGTTTAGATTAATACATTTTAATGAATTAATATTATACATAATATACCTGCATGCACAACTGTTTATCTATATGAAGAATTATTGTAATATTATAAATTGGGGTGGATGGGAAATATTACAAGGTAAGAGATAGTATTAATTTACATAATCACTGGCCAGTCACAGTGAAGGCAGGTATTATGACACAAATAGATAAAGTGATTATTGAGAGGTGGGTTGAGAGAGGAGGATGTGACATGTGATGTTAATGAAATACAACTGGGAACGGTGTAGGCACAGGAAAGGTAATGTCATTAAAGAATAGGTATGTGCAATATTATCGCTGTAGGAAAAATACATAAGTCTGTGAAAGTGGCTAAGGGAGGGGCAAAAGGATAAGATTGAAGGTTGTTGTTGTTATTGTGTCTTTTGGCTTTTCCCAGTTAGGGGTCGCCACAGCGGAACTCCGGTCCGCTAATGATTGGCAGTAGATTTTTACGTGCCGAGTTGCCGGCCCTGACATACAACCTTCAACGAAGGTACGCCCATTCATGCATGTCTCCACACAGAGGACGCTCTAGCTGAGAATCGAACAGGACAACGTCTTAGTGTGAGGCGACAACGCTAAACAGGGAAATTAGCTGCAAGCGAGTTATACATGGTACTGGTTATGGGAACAGGTGTAACAGAGGAGGATGTGTTATGATTGTTGCTCATATTTGAGAAATATGGGGAACAGAACTTGAGAATTCTGATTGTGCTTACTGAATATGGTGGTATATATTGAGAAAACTAAAGAAAATGTATAAAATTTAGGATAGGTATATTCAAAAAAAAAACAGGACAAGAGATTCAAAAACAGAGACAACAAGGATAATGATGACATTTTTATTGGTAGTGGTTATGCACTTTGTCTCAAAGGACACTACTAAAAATAATAAAACGTTATGGAAGAGTACACCATAATTGTTTACTCATATTCATGTTCGCTCTATTATTATTGTTGCCTTTTGCATATTTTCTGTTTTCTCATGTCCACATCAGTCCTTTTGTTACTATTTTTACTTTCTCTGTTTTTTTTTTATTTTATTAAATTATGGAGGAATAAATCTGGCTTTGTGCTTACTCATGACCCATTCAAATTGATTGGTGTTATTATTGCATTTTATATGTATGTTCTTTAAATTAACTATATTTAGGCAAGTCTTTTTGATACATGCCATATAGTCAAAAACAGGGTTAATTGTATTTAGTTTCAAATGAAGATCAAATTTATGTATGTGCACATAATGAGCTTTAGCTTGAATGGTGTCCTGAAATTGCTTTTTTAACATTTATAAAAAGGAAAACAGCCTCGAGAATGAAGTGCCTACTCTT
The DNA here is from genome assembly GCF_019279795.1 of Protopterus annectens. Classification (NCBI taxonomy): domain Eukaryota; kingdom Metazoa; phylum Chordata; order Ceratodontiformes; family Protopteridae; genus Protopterus; species Protopterus annectens. The sequence goes on along the minus strand of NC_056748.1, from coordinate 340,181,716 downwards.
CTGAAAAAATGTGTAAATTTAATGATTTCTAATGCTGAAGATGTTAAAAAAACAGTTAAAACTGAATGGTGTAATTTTTAAGATGTGCGAATAATGGGATTTTGAACAGATTTCTTTTTTTTCTACATGCTTTATGGGGTGAAGGATTTATAAGTTCTGAATATTTGATATTAACTTATGCTCTATCCCTTCTTGTATAATTTCCAAGTAATACTCAGTATTGTGAATCTGATTAGCAGAAAAAATAATTACTTTAAATTTGAAAAAAAAAAAAACAGCACCTAGCTTTAGTGGATTTATCAATTTAGCCAATGAGGCATGTCATAGACAAATTACATTTTTTTCATTAATATCAAATTTGATCAAGAACAGTTATGAAATGTAGGTCGGAAATAGTTAATTAGAAAATTTTAAAGTTGGAATAGTGCTATGTGTAGAATAAGCAAAAGATGCCTCTTAAGGATAAAAATGTAACAACATGTAACCTGTTTTCTTATGTAATTTGTTTTATTTTTTCTTCTGTAAGTATTATACATTTATCAAAAATAAAATTTTGGGAAAAAATGAAAAACATTGCAAAAAGATTTCTTGCAACAGAGTACATTGTTTGTCTTTCTTTAGATCCTGTGTACTGACATACAAAAATTGGTAATCTTCTCTGAAAAGACCTTGTCCCAGGGCATAGCTTGGCTGTGGAAGAAATGGCTGCTTAGTTTAATATCTCTCTCCCTGCTGACTCAGCTACTTTCCTTTAATACAAGAAGATACCTAGGAAATGGTCAGCAGTAATGAAAGGCAAAATGGCAGGAACATCAACTCAAACAGAAAATGTATTGCTTGCTCGATCTGAAGTATCAAATTCAGAATGAAAGCTGCTACTTTCTGTGATTGTGCATGGCTTGGAGACCTACCATTCTATATGGTACATTCTACACCATAATATGATGTGTATGCAGGAAGCAGCAGCAAGCAACAGGAGACTGCAACTGAAGGGGAATTTAAGCCTAACCAATAACCTAAGGTCAGAATTAAACTCAACACCTTGTGTCTATCCGCCACATAACACAAGCACTCAGGTCACTCCAGAACAAGTACAAATATGACTCTATCATTGTCCATGTTGGTGTGAATGCCCTGAGCTGTACCTTCCTGGACTACATGAAAAGAGACATGGAAGAGCTCTCTGATCACATAGCCCAGGCCGGTATGACCCTGACCCTGAGTAGCATCCTGCCCTCACCAAGAATGATACTATGGTATGAAGAAAAAATGATCAATTTCAACAATTGGCTAAGTTTCTGGTGTCATTCAAAGGTGATCCAGTTTCTGTCCGCCTGAGGTAACATGCTTGACAAGCCACACTGCTTCCCTACAGATGGCTTGCATCTGTCACCCTTAGGCTTGCAAATACTGGCCAAGGCTATTGCCACCCCTATATTGCCTTTTTTAGGCAAGGCTTAAAAGACAAACCCACTGCCATAAATAGCACAAGTAACAAAAGACTGAGGATAATGCTATTCAGTGCCAGAAGTCTAAACCTCAAAATGTATGCACTCGAGGCAATCCTCAGTATGGAGATAATCTATATATGTGCAGTAACAGAAACCTGGTTTAAGGCTCCAGAGAGCACACCAGCACTACCAGGCTACAACTCATACCATACATTTCGGTCACAGAACCTGGACCGAAATACAAAAGATGGGGGCGTATCCATATTCATCAAGGATACCCACACCTCCAGGTTAGTGGCACAGCATGATGCTTCAGAGATCATCCATGTGCAACTAACAACGGGCAAAACTGCAATTCAAATTGTAGCTTGCTACATATCACCCACCATGTCCCAGGACCCCCATTCCGCATTTCTGGAAACACTGGGAAACAAAAAGGTCCTACCAAACACCGTAATATTGGGTGATTTCAATTACCAAAACATTAACTGGGAGAACTACTCAAGTACTAACTCCCTTGCCCAACATTTCCTAGAATTTATAAACTCAAACACACTGGATCAACTGGTCAACACTCCCACCAGGTGATTAACATATTGGACCTGGTCATCACCAACATGGGTGACTGGTGTTCCACACCGGAGGTCAACCCCTCACTGGTTAGATCTGACCGTAAACAAATCACTTTGGATATCCACATTCCCCCCCACCCCCGGCCAAGGAAACCACCATGAAAAACTTTTCAAAAGCAAGCTTCACATTACTTAAGACGGAAGTGGAAAGTTTCAAAGCCCCAATGCTAAAGGATAATGCTGTCCAAGCTGCAAAATCCTTTACTAATGCATTCTACATGCACCTACAAGAATGCATGGATCGTGCTATCCCAAGCAAAACCAAGACTCTCTCCTCCAAGAAAAGGAAACCAGTCTGGTGGACCCCTGCCATAAACAAGCTATACAATAGTAGGAGGAAACAAGTACAGAAAAAAGTATCCCAAGAAGGGAAGACATCCCTGATCAGTATCAGCAAGAAACTATGATCCCTCATAAAATCATCCAAGGCGAGCTTCGAAAAAAAAAATTGCCAAGGACTCCAAAGATAACCACAAGGCATTATTTAGCTATGTCAAGAATCTAAGTGGCAATGCTCAGATCTGCACAGAGGTAGTGCAGAATGGCACAAAATACACTGAACTGACCGATATCACCAACATCCTGGCATACAGGTTCAGTGCAAACTTCACCCCCCCTCTCTCCCCCAAAAGGACCCATAACCATACCAGAAGAATGTAGAGCCCCTGAAATCACAGACACTCAGGTTAAAACAGCCCTCTCCAAAGCCAAAAACACAGCATCAATGGGACCAGACAGTGTCCCAGGATGCATCCTACAAGAGCTCAAAGACGAACTAACCCCTCACCTAAACACACTGTTCAAACTCAGCCTCTCCACAGGCTATGTACCCATAGAGTGGTGCACAGCAACAGTTATTCTGCTCCACAAAGGTGGAATCACAATGGACCCCAAGAACTATCACCCTATAAGCCTGACTAGCTTGGTCTGCAAGGCTATGGAGCGCATCATCATGGAACTCATTAACAGAAACATTGGGAACCTCCAAACACTGACCCTACCCAGTTTGGCTTTGTTAAGGGCAGATCATGCCTCCTGAACCTGGTGGACCTTTTTGAGGCAGTTACCAAGGCTATAGACGAGGGAAAGGTGGTACACACAGCCTACCTAGACCTCGCAAAGGCCTTCGACACCATTCCCCATTCTGGAATTAAAGACAAGCTCACCAGCCTGAACAAAAACCCCTACATCACAAGATGGGTTGCCAACTGGCTCATGGACAGAACCCACATGGTGAGAGTTGCGGGAGCTAGGTCTGACTCTAAACCGGTTACAAGTGGCATTCCCCAGGGCTCAGTCCTAGGACCCCTCCTGTTCGGCATATACTTTTCAGAGGTACAGGCAAGCACAGGAGGACTATGGCTGACTAAGTTCGCAGACGACTGCAAACTAGGGGCTATAATTGACTCTCTGGCTAACACAGACATCCTCCAAAAGGGTCTCACTGAGACAGATACCTAGTGTCAAAATCATGGCCTCAGGCTAAATGCCAGAAAGTGCATAATCATTCCCTTTGGAAAAAACAAAGTACCCACAAACTACCACATAGGTGGTAGTCCCCTAAATACGGAAGACGTAATAAGGGATCTGGGGACCCAAGTAGATAGTAATCTCTCCTTTGATAATCACATTGCCAAAGTGGTTAGAAAATCCTTCTATGTGGCCCACCTAATCACAAAATGGTTCGCATCCAGATCAAAAGAGGTCATTGTGCCCCTCTACTCATCACTCGTCAGACCCATCATAGAGTACAACGCTCCATTTGGGATGTACCTTACAAGACACCTGCAATAGCTGGAAAGACCACAGATGTACCTCAGCAAGAGGATCACTGGCCTCAAACTGATGCCCTATGCAGCTCAACTGAAGAAACTCCAGCTGTACTCGGTTGCATACCACCTACTCAGAGGTGATCTCTGCCTGACATACAAGGCCATGTCCAATCCAGAATTGATGGACATGCTCCACCTAAAGAAAACCATATCCCCCCGAGCCACACGCTCTAGGGATCTAAACTTCACCACAACAATAAATAGGACATGCTGGAGGGATAGATTCCTGTCCCAGAGACTTCCCATGCTTTGGAACAAAATTCCTAACTACATTAGGCAGAGCCCCTCACTAACACTCTTCAAATTAACCTTGATGAGTGGTGAGTAACAGAAAATACACCCCTGGGATCACTTCATTGGCTCTTCTAGACAGAGGCTCAGTTAATTAATCAATGAGGCAGCGAAAACTGACACACTCTGGCTAGGCTTATAAATGCCCTCAGGCAGATAGCCTAGTACCTACCTATGAACCTATTAGGCATGATAAACAACAGTAAGGGGAAGAGAGGAGATCTGACTCTAATACACAAGATGAGTTCTGCTGGCATACCAGGGGCAGACTTCAGAGACTTGATGCAACTGCATTACCAGTTTCCAGCTGGAACAACACTCCGTAGAAGTGGAAAGATAAGAATACTTGAAAGGGAGTGCTAAATAGGGGCTGATTTATCAGTGTTGATGGAACTGATACACAAGTCACACTAGTACATATTGGAATGAAAAGTACTGGACAATGTATAAAACGTAGACTTGCACATCATTTAGAAAGACATGTATGACTACTCTGAACAACTTATGGTAGTAGGATTTTAATATTACAGTATTTTGCTTTTATTCATTGTTGGACATATTTATATTGGTAGGAATTTTTATATAATAATGTCATCATTTTATACAAATTTTGGAAAAATAAAGTTCATGTCAGGAGGATGTTGTAAGATAGCATTTCCCAGGCCAGAGGTGAGATGGTCTCTTGATTTCTTATCCTTATCCTTTGTGTCAGTCATCACAGGAGAAGTTTCATAGGGAACAGAAACATCGGTAAAGAACAAAATGAACTTTACATCACAGCAAGACGTTGTCGCGTTCGATTCTCAGCTAGAGCGTCTTCTGTGTGGAAGCATGCGTGAATGGGCGTGCCTTCATTGAAGGTTGTGTGTCAGGGCTGGTAACTCGGCACGTAAAAATCCACTACCAAACATTAGCGGACCGGAGTTCCGCTGTGGCAACCCTTAACCGGGATAAGCCGAAAGACACAACAACAACAACATTTTTCAGTTGATTTAAAGTACTCTTCCTTTCTTCTTAGATTCTTGTAAAACAGCAAGTATAATATTTTTTTATATATGTGAATTAAAACATGTGAGAAGACTTATGTGGATTTGAAAATAGATGATTAGCAGATGAGCCGCAATAAATGTGAAGTATGTCAGTGTTTGCAATTTGCTTTAGTTTGTTGTGTTGGTTGACAGAGTGTTGTAGTGGAGAGCTTTGCTTTTTTTTCTGTTTCTACTTTAATACAAGCCAATAGAATTAACTTGTGCTGGACATAGGCAGATATTAAATGGCCAGAGGATTTATGCTCCAGCCCATGGGGGGGGGGGGCAAGACATGGATCAGTTAATGGGGGTAAAGGTGGCAGAATGTAACAGCAATGCTACAGACATTAATTGTATCTCTTATAATATAGCAGGGTGCTTACACTGCATTAAACCTTAGCAGATTTATCAAAAATTAAAATGTTTAGACTTTCAAGTGACCTGATTACAAGAAAATAAGCTAAAAATTAGGGAAGCACATAAGTTACACCTACATTGATACCCTGGTATAGTAATGGATCACAAAGTGGGGGGCAGAGACAAAGGTGTATTAATTTCATTTCATCAGATCCTGAAAGCTAAGATAGAATCTTGTAGAGTAAGTTTAACAGGGTAATGGATTGTATTGAAGGATATAGTGCAAAACAATAAAATAATGATAGGGAATATATGTGCTCCAAATTCAGATGACCAAATACTTTCTGAGGAGTTTTTAAACACTGGAAAGAGGTAATAGAGGAAGGGATATAGAGGTATTTGCAGGATACTTCAATATTAGACTGAATCCAGAACTGGACAGGTTGAATGAAAAAATGAAATATAATGCTAGGCCCTAGGAGTGGTTGAAGGGAAAATTCAAATAATAAGATTTAATAGATATATGGAGAAGGCGGTGGTACAGCGGTAGCATTGTTACCTCACAGCAAGATGTTCTCCCGTTCGATTCTTGGCTTGGCTTGGGAGTGCCTTCTGTGTGGAGTCTACATGTCCTCCCCGTGGTTGGGTAGCGTTCGAAAGACATGCATGCATAAATGAGCATGCCTTCGTTGAAGGTTGGGCATCGAGCTGGCACCTCGGCATTTCGTAAAAATCTACTGTGAATCATTAGCGGACCGAAGTTCCACTGTGGCAACCCCTTACTGGGAAAAAGCTGAAAGACAAACAACATGGAGAAGGACACAAGGTCAAAAGATGGTGTAGCTGTTTTCTAGAGAGAAAGTAGTTCAGGGCAGTAGGCTGGATTATTTTCTCACAAGTAGAGAATATCAGGTAAGAATGAGTCAGATTTCAATAACAGATCAGACCATGCTCCTGTATATATTTCAGATGATATTCCTGTAGTTTTGTCAATAGTAATGGAGCAAAATCAAGACAGATTTCATACATGGAGATGGCCTTTGCATAAATGGAAGAATGAAGGATAGCAGGAGATGCTTAGAAATGAAAGACACATGGTGGTATTGGATAACACCATTGAGAGTGATGTTCTTCCAGTTTTATGGTGGGATTGGGTAAAAGCAGCGGTGAGCTCTTATCTAATGGTGATAGAAAGTAACAGCACACAAACAGAAGATAATATAGTGCTTGAGAAGGGAAAAGAAATACAGGTTAAAGATTTAAGGAATTATTACTGGGAGAGACCAATAAACTGCCCTCTCCTATTAAGGAGTTTTAAATCTTAGCTGGAGGTGCCATAGCACAGAAGAATATAGTGCTAACTACATCCCAGGTGACCCAGTATCGATTAGTGGCTTGGGCGTCTAAGACCCTAGTAGAGAGGGATAGGCAATCCTATCCTGAGGGAGGGATGTTAATGCTGGAAGTCCTTGAGGGAATGCTTGGTCCATAAAAGAGAGTACCCCTTGGAACGTATTATAATTTGAGCACAAGGGAGGGGTAGTGACATAATGAGGGCAAGTTATAACAAAAAAAAGGGAAAATGCAAGTCATAATAAAAAAAAAAAAAAAACCTCCCTTTTCTAGTAGCAGTTGCTGGCACAACCCCCACACACACACACACACACACACACACACACACACACACACACACACACACACACACACACACACACACACACACACACACACACACACACACACACACACACACACACACACACACACACACACACACACACACACACACACACACACACACACAAACACACACACCATGCCACTGGCTTTAACTCTAATTCTTTATTTTTTACTAAGAAGCTTCTTATGCTCAGGTTAAAGTCAGATTCTCTGTCATTCAGTAATCTCCTACCTGCATACCTAAAAACCGCATCCCGTTCTTGAGACTATCAAATCTTCTCAGCTGTAAACCACTCCATAAAAGAAGCCTAAGTACCAACACTATGACTTCCTTCCACTTTAATCCTTCTGCATAAAGGAAGGAAGTCTACTGAATAATTCATTCCCTGCATAGTACAAAATGTTAATGGTACTCAAACTACATAGATAGGCAGATAAAGTTTTAGAGTTGGCTCCAAAAGTAGTTTCTTGAAAAGGTCCTTGTAAATATATATATATATATATATATATATATATATATACACACACACACACACACACACACACACACATATATGTACATAAATATATATATATATATATATATATATATATATATATATATATATATATATATACACATACATACGCTGTGGCGACCCCTAACCGGGTTAAGCCGAAAGACACAACAACAACAGCATATATACATATATATATATGGTTTCACTTCATAAACACGGATTGCTGAAATATCGAATTTCAGAAATTCGTACCCATGAAGTCAAAACATCAAAATGATAAAAGTGCATAAGCGCAAATAGGACTATGTTGAATTCTTGCTTATGCATGTACATTATGTTGCGGAAGTGTTTGGCTGTGATAGTGTCTGCAGTTTAAGGTGAGTGAGTGTGCATGAGTGTTTTTCTAACTTGTACGAGTGGGTTAGGGTACGGAGGTGGAGGTATGATTGTGTGTGTTGGCTGTGTGTGATTATTTTTTTCTTTACTGTTTGTGCGATCTCGGAGTTAGTATATATAAGTAGGGGGTGTGGGGGGTGCAGGGGGGCTTGCCCCCCCTGCATTTGTGTAGTGTAGGTGTGTGTCTGTATGGTGTTTTGTTGTATTTAATTGTTTTGTGGTGTGGGTGTTATGGTTTGTTTCTGGCATGCTGTATTGTTTATGTTCGATGTTTTGGTTTCATGATTGTGAAGTGTTGGTGTTGTGATGGTTTTGGCTGTATACTGTCGAAATGCTGAAATTCGATATTTCGGCATTTCGGTAATATGAAGTGAAACCATATATATATATATATATATATATATATATATATATATATATATATATATATATATATATGTGTGTGTGTGTGTGTGTGTATATATATATATATATATATATATATATATATATATATATAGATAGATATATCAGTATGTAGACTCTGACGCATCCTGTGTAATAAATAAACACTGAAATCATCTTTAAGGCACACTTAGGCACCTTATCTCTAATGCAAAATTCAAAAATCCTTAAAACAATATTAATTATCTAACTTCTGCTCCTTATTCCTTCTGCCTCTTTTCTTGCATTGCAATCCTTTTTCCCTATCTCTGTTACTTATCTTAGTTTATCTCTCTGTGATTGTCACCACCTTACTAATGAAATTTGTCTGTATAACATGAATATTAAACTTCAGTTGTATTACTTCCTCAGTGCATATCTGATTCTGAGGCCATAGTATATGCTCTGGATCACTTTTCTGTCCTTCTGTTCTAACAAAACCAGGCTGTTTATCTGAACTTTTATTTATTTTTTTTTTGAGTAGGACAGTTCATCAAAATTGTTCCATTTCTTTATTGCAGTGTTCTTCTGGAGTTAGTATATTTAAGAAATGGATTGTATGTGTGTGGGGGGGGGGGGAGTGCAGGAGATGGGGTGGTATAGCCTCCCACGTGGGAGGAGCAGGCCTACCAGCCAAACCCCTTAAATTCTGTCACTTCACAGTTCGCAATATTGATGACTTGTCTTACACAATAACATTACTTTTGACAAAACAACCCTAAAATAACTAAATACTATCGCTGACCCTCACTGGTACATTCCTATAAATAGTATTTATACTATGTATGTACATATTTATTGATCATCGTATTCATAGTATAGATACTGTGTGTGGAACTTTATGGTATGCCTTATATGTCATGCATTCTGTCTTGGTCTGATTATTTACTCAAACTGATATACCATAATCACCTATAGTCCCGATCCACTTTCTCACAATAAAACATACTATACCAACATAGCATATGGCAACCTTTATTGAACGACATTCTTTAATCATAGAATTAATTGATCGATCATAAAATGTATTAATCACACAACGAACATAACTACCACAAAAAGATTTAACAGCGACAGCATTACCTGCTCACCTCTGTCCCACCACAAAATAAGCAGCATTACCCCAGTAGCTCTCTTACTCTGACTTTACCAGAAGCAGTGTGACATCACTCACTTCCATACCCGACCAACCACCTTATAAAATCCAGCACATAACACCAGAGGGGGAACAGAAGAGGGACATGCCAGCCACTTTTTTCTGCCCACCAGCCTGACACAGGCTGTTCACCCTCAACTACAACAACAACTTCACCAAACCTTCCCTAATCAATGCCAGGTGTACATTGAAGAAATCCAAGCCCAACTCACTCAGGTGTACTCTATCCTTCCTAAGGCACTCCTGGACCCTATCATCAAAGTCTTTATGATCAGTAGTGTGAATACCCAAGTTCCTCAAATGCCTTGGCAGCCTATAATTAAAGCACCAGGCATGTTCAATACCTATAAAGCTGATTGCATTCTTCCAAACTAAACGTGGTACCACTTTGGACCATGCAATACTCATGTCAGGAAACTTACTACCTAAACTAGCCAAGTCTCTCAGTACCCTAAACACCAACTGCCTTTTTGGAATGATGCCTAAATCATTACCTGGTAAATGAACCACTAAAACATGGGGAATCCCAATCTGAAAACATAAGACTGCAAACTCATCCTCGAGTTGATGCCACCTGAGGCCTCTGACACCATGCCAAAAAAACTGTCCATCCATAATGCCACAATCCCAGCTCACATCTGTCAGGTCTAATTGCAGCCTGTTTCCCCATCCAATAAATATGGTAATGACCCAAAATGACCACATTTTTACATAAATAAAAGCAAAAAAAATTTATGACAATTTTCAATTAACACCTTATCCAATATAAGATAAAAAGGCACCTGAAGCTCAAAGTCCCACCCTCTTAATAACTTCCACTGACCTACCGTCTCTCGCCAGATGTGAAGCCCTTCCAATGCTAAAGGAATGTGTAGAAAACCTCTCTCTCCAAAAACCTAAACAATGAAAAGACGTTCTTATCACACACAAAAACTGATTGCCAGCATTCCTCCCAGCGACGGGAAAACCAAATCCTGTGGACTCCCCCTGTTTAGTCATTGGCCAGTGCCTATCAGACCTCCTTCCAGCAGCCCTAGCCCACCCTTTCAGCATCCGAGCTATTGCCCATGACTTGGTCAGATCCTGCAACCCTGGCACCCATGCAAATATGCCAGTGGCAGCCAAGCCCACCATAACTGATTGAGCTACCCTCCCCTTAATCCAAGCCTGAGCTAAATATTGCAGTAGCAGTTTCACTGACCAAAATCAAACAAATTCATCAAATGCAGATAATGCCCTACCATACATCTTCTTTGTTGAAACCGCCCAAGATTGCTGAATTAGCTGTCCCATCACTTCAAACCAATCTGCCACACCTCCTCTGTCACTATGATTGGCCTTCCTTCCTCCTCCTCTGGGACCAATTGCCGAAACCTGTAAAACTGAAAATGAGAAAGGTAGACTCCAGCAAGTGTACACCAGTAAAAGAAAAAAATATCAACAGACTCTGCAAAACCAATTTTCTTAAAACTACCAAAAGCAATCTAGATTTTGCTGTTTTTGACTGTAACATCTGCTCCACTGCAGTATTGTCAGAATTACAAATTACCCTCCTACCATGCAACCAATATTGCCACATCACTAAAGCCACCCAAATAAGCATCAATTCCAAGAAGGCTACATTCTTCTTCCAGTCATACTCCCAGTCATCTGGCCAATGAACCACAAAGCATTCCCCACTAAAAATGCTCACATCCCAGCCCCCCCTGCTGCATCTGTAAAAAAATTGCAAATCCTCCTTAGCAACCCAATCAACCTGCCAAAACAAAATGGTATTAAAACAATCCAAAAAGTACAACCACAATTCTAAATCTGCACAAACAAGCTTGCCAACCCTTACTCAATGATGTTTGCTTCTCCCCTTTTAACAAAAATGCCACTAACCTACAAAATGTATGACTGGGATGAATTGCCCAGCATGGAAAGTTCAGTAACCCTAATGTGCATCTTGTCCATGTGCATCACCCAACCAATCTTCCCTTTCAAATGCTCTGTCTTCAACTGGAAGGCAAAACCACCCCAAACCCATGTCCACTGACAATCCAAAAAACACAATGCCTTGACAGGGCCCTCCAACTTCTGTGTAGCAAGCAGAACACACAGCTCTTCACACATGACCAGGAATAGCTGCATACCCTCCAACCCCCTCCCCCCATGAACCCTTGCTGACCAAGAAAAATCAATCAAATAATGTACAGCCTTCTGAGTGCCCACCCTTTGGTGCCAGATCCAATGAATTGCATTGCTAAACATTTCAAATGTGGCAAAAGCCACTGTGCACCCCACCGGCATGGCCTTATCAGAATAAAACGTATTGTCCATAACCATGTCCAACAAAGGTCACTCTTCTTCCCACACTTGCAGCAGTCAGGACATAGATTCAGTATCACCCTTTACCAATAACAGATCTTTAAACCCTCTAATGATCGCCACTGCATCATCCAATTAAGCATACCTAACCTTTGGATCCTCTTTGAATATGAAATCATTAACTGAATTTCCTTCTGAACAGGACAAATGGTGACTCCAAAATTCACCAGGTGTCTCTTTAGGGACAAGTCCCAATGATGACACTTTAAAACTGGTGAAAGGAGGGTAAGCAAAAAGACCCAATAACCTGCCCACATACAGCTTCTTCTTCACCAAACCTTTCAAAACCTCTTCCTCCCCCCACACAGAATGTAAATTCTTACAGACTGAGCTATCCCCACAAACCCCTGTCTTAATAGAAAACCCCAGGGAGAAACCCCGTCAATTCCACCTCAACACTCGAATCTGGAAAATGACATGTGACTCAATACCTGCACATTAATGAAAGAAAGGGAAACCTGGTTTGCTCCTCAGGCCCTGAAAGAAAACCTTCCTCTCTGTCCTCAAAGATTGCCCTGCCCATAAAACTCCTGAAAGCCTTGAGGAAGAGGGAATAATGATCCTGCTTCAGTCATTGACGAAATTACATTTCTGATGACCACACTGAGATGCTGGATGCACTCCTGTGCAATTCGAACAAGTGTGCGAGAATCTGTATGCCACCTTTGTGCAACATCCTGCATTGAATGCCCAGCACACTCCAGACACCTCAGTCCCTAACTTACCCTAGCTAGTGAAGCCCTCAATGGTATCCATCATGGTGCCCAGCCAAATGTCAGGGTGCCTGACTTCCCATCTCAGTAACTGATCCACCGCTTTCATTTTTGGAAATTCTGATCATACCACATCCAAGTATTACCCTCATCTAATTTTGTGCCTCATGAATTGTAAAAAATAAGCCAAAAGTGGCAAGGCTAGTGAATTATCCTTCTCCAGATAAACCACCATGTAGTACACAAAACCCAGCACCTAATTCATCAACATACTAGCTCAAAACCTTCTATCTCTCCTTCATCTCGGTGCTGCTAAAGTTGCCAAGAGATCCTTACTGTTTGCCACCTCAGGTTCCAACAAACGCTGTACCCCTTCCACATTAATTAATTCAAATATTTTAATATACTCACCATTCCAGATATTCTCTTTAACCAATGCAGGAATATGTAGGGTAAAAAAGACACCCCCCAAAGCCTAATCATTAATTTACGATATTTTAAAAAACATTTGAAGTTAATAACATCATTCAAACCAGGTTTTTTATCAGCTTGCAGCTGGATTTGCCATTTGGCTTCCCTTTGTTCTAAATGATTTTTGAAGTTACCCCCTCTAATGTCAACTACACCCTGTTCCAAAATAGAAAATAAAAACTTTTTAAAACCAACACATGTTAAGCTGTGTTTATACAAAGTATTATTTATATCTTTCCTTTTTATGCTGTAGATGTGTCCCTCATTCTCTTATACAGGTTTCTAGTCTTACCAATATAAAAATATTGACATTTGTCGCAAACAGCAACATAAATCACCCCTTGGGTTTTACAACTAAAAACTCCAGGAACAGGTATAGTATAAGGAATATGTGGAAGTAAAATATACGGTCCTTCTAAAATAGACCGGCACATAGTACATCCATGACATTTATACATGCCTCGAGCTTTTTGACTGATGGGAAACTGAGGAGTTAAATTATACCTTCCCTTTTCAAATAATTTCTTTAAGTTGTAATTATTCCTATAAACAAAGTTTGGTTTACCTCCAACACTACTTATTAAATCTCAATTCCCTTCAATGATCTTCCAATTGCGTTCAATAATGTTGCGTATATTATTATTATTATCTACTGTCATGTCCATGCTAAAACATAACAACTCCTCCTTCTTACTTTTAGCTGTCTTACTATTTTTATAGAGGAAAAAACTATTCCTTTCTTTAAAATGGGGGGAATTTTATTTCCCTCTGTTCCCATATATTCTTAGCCATATCTCTTAAATACTTTTCTTCATAGCCTCTTTCGATAAAAAGACTAATTATATATTCAAATTCTGTAACCAGCAGATGATCTTCACTAGTCTTCCTACTAGCACAAATTAGCTGGCCTCTCGGAATATTATTCTTAATAAATTTTGGATGTTGACTAGTAGCATGGACATAGGAATTCTTAAAGGTAATTTTCCCATAAATACTACTAACAACGTTTTTTGAGCTGTAATCCCAACTTAATCGAACATCTAGAAAGTTAATAGAACTATCTCTATCACCCATCACAAACTGTAAAAAATCCTCTACTTCATTCAATTTATTAACAAAACTTCATAACATCATTTAAACCACCTTTTATGATAAAAAACAAATTGGCAATAAATCTTTTATAATAAATATCCTGAAACATACTTTCTAATGGTTTTAAGACCTGAAATTCCCACCATCCCATTATTATATTTGCAAAAGAGGGGGCTATTGGGGAGTCCATTGCTACTCCTTTGATTTGTTTGTAATACCGCTGATTAAAAACAAAAAAGTTATTATTTAAAAGCACTTCCAAAGCTTCACAATGAAAATGAATTGTTGTGTTGTCTAAATTAGTATGTTGATGTAAGTATGCTCTTACATATTCTATGCCTTTATCGTGAGGAATACACATACACAATGATACAACATCAATAGTAAAAATCACATGTAATTTAGGACCAAACACTTCATTTTCACCAAGCAATTTAATACTGTTCAAAAAGTCCCAGGAGTCCCTTATATAAGAATTCATTTTTAAAACTAATGGATTTAATATGGCATCAACCATCAAAAAAAAATACCAAAAGTGATATAATTCGGAGCAGAAATAATTGGTCAAAAAGGGGGCTCTGTAAGGCACTTATGGGTTTTAGGAATGCCAAACAAAACCCCTACTTTTGGATGTTCAACACAGCAAAAATTGTATAACTCAGAATCTAAGTTGCCACACAATAAACTATCATAAAGAAAATCACACACATATTTAAAACATCTAGTGATGTCAACAGATTGTACTTTGACATATTCACGTTCATTATTTAACATACTTTCCATTTTGATAATATAATCACCTTGATTCATAATAACTAACATTCCACCCTTATCACTCTTCATTATCCTAATTTATTTGTTATTAATTAAATCATTCAAAGCTGTCCTCATTTCAGAACATAAGTTGTTATAGTACTGAAAATTGTGAGAATTCAAACTTCTCTCAAATCTCTTTCAAATGCAGCTTCAAACACTTGTAAAGTATGTAACAACATAGGATTATAACATGAAGGTTTAGAAAAAATAGAATCTTTACATTTCACATCTTTCAAAATGTAACTCAGATTTAATTTCCTAGTGAATTTCTTTAAATGTAAAATGGTATCAGTGACATTAGCTCTTTTTGTAGGAATAAAATGTATTCCTAACTTCAATACTTTAATGTGTGCTTCATTTAAAACAACATTAGACAAATTCAAAATGTCACTATCTGACCTGTTGACGCTTAATCGTTGTAGGTAGATGAATCCGAAGTTATTCTTCCTTTTTTCTTCATCATCATAGTCCATTGTTGTCTTTGCTGTCTCTGCTGTTTTTTGGGAGCTAAAAAAACTTTTTGTATAGCCCCCACATTATTATCTCCCTTGTTGGCCACTAAATATGAAGTGCTTCCCACCAAATTGCTGTTCTCTTTGGACACCACTTCAGGCTTCCGACAGACTGCTAAACTCCCCATCACTAGAGGAGCCATGATTTCCTGAAACCTCTGATGTAATGTCCGTTTTATAAAATTAACTTCCCCATGTCTTTTGTTTAAGATGGACTGATTGGAAAGGGAGTTTTCTACCACCCGAATTCAAGTTCTTCTTTTTGTCAATACCTAAAAAACAAGTGTAAGCTGTACCCAAATTATAAGCAGTAACATCATGATCCAACTTTTTGTTTTTTTCTGTGAATCAACAATTTTTCATGTTGTCCAATATCGGACATTAGAGTTGCATGTTCAACCCTCTCACAAAACTTAAACTTAAACTTGGGCTCAATAGCCTTTTCGGTTCTGCTTATTTCATCCTTAAGACCATTCATAATATCACAATTATGCTCTATAAGTAGTTTTAAAAGTTCCATGCCAGCAGAGTTAAAAAGTTGCTGCAGTTTATTAAAAAATGGATCTTTCCCATGAACACCATTGGGACACTTGAAAAAACGTAGTCCTTTTGGAACTATACCCAACTCTATGCATTTGGAAAAATATTTGTTCTCAATGTCTATACTTTTATACTTTTTTAATAATCTCTCCAGCATATCACAATGCTCTTTATATAAAGATCTTTCAGTCTGATTGACTAACCTTTTATTGTTGGTAAATGGATCAGTGCAGTCTTTTAAGACTGCCGCAATGTTAGCATAAGTGACGACTGGCTCTTCAGCCCTTCTATTGGAAAAGTTAGTCTGGTTGGTTCTTATATTAGCTGACAGACCAGTATTGGCTTCAACCACTGTTTGAGCATCATCATCGGACACAAGGCATGCTAATTTTTCATTACAATGGTCTCTGGCCAAACCTTTTAGTGATTTCTGTATATCTTTTAGGGTTTTTAATAACAGCTGTGTTAGATTCACTCCAGGAGTACTAGAAATGCTGTAAGTGCTTAAATCCATCAACGGGTCAGCCGAAATCTCAGTCATGGTTGCACAAACCCTAATAACGAAAACCAAAAAATGCAAACGGTGTAACAAAAACAAATAAATACCAAAACACCAAACCACTGACCGAGAAAAAAAATAGAAAATAACGTTAGCGTAAATGAACTTTAACCTCAGCTTTCATCCAAAGGACTTCTTCAGAACAGAATAAACTTCACATGATATCATACCAATATATAACAAACTCTAACCAATTAAACCATAAATGAATCTATTTAACAATTAAATAACTGAATAATTAACTTCTAAATACCATAAAACTTACTATAAAAAACAATTCTGATGAAACTACAAAAATGCATAAATACTACAAATCATTTCTTAATCATTAATTTACGTTGTTTTAAAAACATTTGATGTTAATAGCATAATTCAAACCAGGTTTTTTTATTAGCTTACAGCTGGATTTGCCATTTGGCTTCCCTTTGTTCTAAATGATTTTTGAAATCTCCCCCTTTAATGTCAACTACACCCTTTTCCAAAATAGAAAATAAAAACTATTTAAGACCAGCACATGTTAAGCTGTGTTTATACAAAGCATTATTTCTTTCTTTCCTTTTTATAGTGCACATGTTTTCCCTCATTCTCTTATACAGGTTTATAGTTGTCATACCAATGCATTCCAAAATTGGAACACACCTCTTGCTGCGGTGACTCAGCCCTATCCAAATACGACCCCAAACTCTCTAACAAGGACTCTGAGCTAACTCCTTCAACCAAAGGCTCCCTCTGCACACGCCTAACCTCCCTAAGAGGATCCTGATCCACCACACTACCTGCAACCTTATTGTTATTATGCACTGGCTCCCCTCCTTCACTCCCCAACCTCCTATCCCGAAGCCCTATGAAGTCTGCACTACCTCTATCTAATCCAGACATATTATCATTACTTGAACTGGTATCAGAACCTGTTCCATCAGCTGGAACATCCACTGTGGCATTAACAGTTGACTTTCTAGCTCACTTCCCTCATGCAACTGAATTGTTCTTTGATGCCTGTGCTCACCTTTTCTTTTTTGACATACTGGATGAATCCGCCATAGGAGACTCTCTCATTGGCAGCACTTGGAACAACTACTCTGCTCATGATACAATCGCTTCCCATCTCTGCTTCAAACTGCTTGATGAAGACATCTGTCAAAAGAAAGAAAAACATTAAGCACCATGAGAAACAAATAAAATTAGAAAACATCTCCCATCCTCACCCCAAATATCTATCCTACAACAATATCATAGGCAAAAACTGGCAGTAGCCTCCTGAATAACAAATTACAGTCAATATGTAGGCTGTACTACTTAACCAGTGATACAGTCAACACTCTTCATCTGAACATTTATATATTGCTGTTCATTTAATATAATTTATTAGAAACCTATATTTAGCACCCCACAGCATTCTCTATCCTGCCCCCTGACACCTGACACCCTGCAGACATGTGCACCCCTAAGTGAGAAGCATTCCTCACTACAACCTCCTATCCTTTCTCACTTACTTCAACTTCTTTTCTATTTATATTGCTTATATTTTATTTATTTTTTTTAAAAATTGGATGCCTGGAGCAGTATGAGCATCCAACAAAGAACAGGGGAACTCCACACATGGACCAAGCATTCGCATGTCAAAGGCCCACCACCCTCTCCCTTCTCCATGGTGGTTAACACTGCTTGGTGAGTGAACGTTATTTGTGGGTGCCTTGCAACCTGTGAACATTCGCATCTGCACAACAACATTACGCGGATGCCTATTAGGAAATGAAACCCTGAAAAACAGCAAAAAAACTACCTACAAGGCAAAGAAAACACAGACAAAGCAATAAGGACCATGGGTTACTACAGCCCAATCCTATCATGAAGCAAACCAAACCATACCAAAATAGGATACAAAAGCTAAGAAAAGTAATCACACTACACCAGATCTCCCTAATGAATGAAACAAAATTATGCCAACTCATGCCCCCAAATGAAAATGAAGAACCGTGCTTCCTGAATTTCAAATTGACAATCCATACTTGCGAACTAAAAAAAAAAAAAAAAAAAGAAGCAGCCAATAACCCACTTCCACCATACATACCACTACTAACCTGAGGCAAATACCTACCTCTCAGGCTCTTTGCACAAGAAATGTGGAGAAAGCCAGAAATAATGGGGTGACAAAGGCTCAAAAATAGGGACAAATTATTCGCATAAACTTACAAAGTTGCCAGAATAAAAGTTTTTCTGTTAGCATACATGTTCTGAATGATATTATCTGAAATCTAAATGACTGTCATTATTTAGTGAATTCAATCCTGACTGATATGCCAGAAAAGCACAAGTGTTATAAGGAACTGATCATATATGAGGCAAAAATCTGGGCATTCTACAAAAATCTGGACAGTTGAGAGCTATGACCTACTGGCCATCTCTGATGTAGTACTTGCAGCAGCAAGTTCATGCTTAAATCTGACCCCCCCCCCACAACTCTTACATAAAACTGCATCAAGTTCTCCTTACTCTTACCTAACTTCCTGTCTAATACTCTTCCCCTTAATCCTTCCTTGCCTGACTCTCCATCACAATCCTTCCTCCAGTCACCATTCAATATAAACTCCTCTCTTCTACCGCCTTTTCACCCCTCCATCATAAATCCTTAAAGCATCTCTAGACAAATTTGTTTGTTCCAAAGTACATTTACCTGCATTATAATCCTGACTTGACTACCTTTTTGTGGGTTTACTGTCTTTTACTTACTCTTTTGTTTCACTAAATATTATTTATGCTTAGTGTTTATCTATCATATATAGCCTGTCTTGAAGTTGTTGAGTTGTGTAGCAGGAGCTTTTCTCCCTGTACCTTTGTTGAAAAAATGTGTGTGTATTGTACAATGTGAATCATAATGTAAAGAACCACAAACAAACAAACAGGTATGTTAACTTCCTCATTTCCTATTTACAATGTCATTCCTTCCTCACTTCCCTGCTAATAAAACATACTCCTAGGTTTCACCAGACAGAAGGAAGTACATAGTAGCTGGGGAATGGGCGATTCCTCTTTAGACAAAAGCCAAGTAAAGGCACTTAAAACACATTAGCATTGCTTTCAGTAAGTCACCTTGCTACTAGGTCTGGCAGTCTGGAAAGTTTAGACTGCATGTAGTAAAAGTGATTTCCAACACATAATATATATTTTTTGAATGGATAAGAACCCGAGTTTGTAATATAGTAAACAAAGAGAAAGTATTATGACATAGCAGGAGTAGAAGCAAAAGTGATGGTGTTTTGAATATCTGCATGAGACAGAGCAAAACAGACATTCACAGAATGATCAAGTTATTCTGCCAAAGACAGATGGCTGGTGATGACTCAATTGTACACCTTTAGTGATGGGAAGAATTTTAATGTGGTATGTATTTTTTAGCAGTCATACTGTGCTAAGTCATCTGCGTGGCTAGCTCTGCTTTCTTGTTCTAAGCACTGACTGTGTCATTGTTCATTCATTCACTCACAGGTAAGTTCGTAAAAGAACACTGTGGGAGGAAGTTTGATGAGCTGCCAGGTGGCACTTATGACTCATCAAAATCTCATCTTATTACTGCAGGTTAACTGAATCATTGATCAATATGGCTTCTGTTATATGAGGTCTTACAAGTACATGTGATTTATAGATTTCATTTAAGCTGGATTAGATCACACCTTTTCAAACTTTGCAGCACTAAAAAGTATGAAAATAATAGATACTCCTTTATAATGAAGAAAATATAATTTATTGTTTAATATCAAATGACATTTTTGTTTAGAAGCTATGCATGCGAGCTCTGCCTTAGGCAATAGCCGCTGATTATTTAACAGTCCATCCATACAAGCAGTTGCAGTTTGTCTTTGCAGTGGGTTAACTGGCACAAAAATCCATTTATTCTAGAATACGATACCCTAAGTACAAATAAAAATACTTGCCCTGTGTTATCCTTTGTTTTTCACTTTTTGTACATTATTGGTTGCAATAACAACCTACCTGATGGTTGTCTAAAGCTAGCATTGTGACTTCAACCTGCATGTGAGTTAAATATAATCAGACAAGTATGCCTAGATATTTTATGGACAATAACTTTCATATGGCTTGTACATTTGCTAAACAGAATAATCTGAGCATTAGTCTAGGTGTTTAAGGTGCATCTGTATTTTATTCTGGCAGAATAACAGAGGAAAAAAAGAGAGAAACCATTAAAAGTTACTGCAAATCTGAAACAAACAGCTGACCTCATAACTGGCTGGAGTATAGACTGGTATGTGTAACATCCATTAAGATCAAATTTGTTTGACAACTGCAGGTATGTGAACAGTGACTTGGCATGGTAGTTTAGCTAAGTTGTGTTAGTTAACCACACTGTAATTGCAGCCAGATGATTTGCCCTAAGCATTCCGCTGCTCTGTCTAAACACAGATAATGCAGATGCTGTTTAATTTGATTCACCTGAAACATTATGTACAGTGAGGTTTTCAACATGCATGTTCTAATTAAACAGCTGGAGAGACACAATTTACTGAGTGGCAGGACCTAGCACAGTATTTTTTCACCTGTTCTGCGAGATAATGTACAATAAATTCTAAGTACATATTTCTGTACTAATCCTTAGTGACTAATGAGAGACAATGAGTCAAAAACTATATTCTTAAGTGTGACCACAGGGGAAGTGGTCATGTAGTGGACAGCTACAACAGTCACTGGTCATAATTCCTGGAACCCATATTTAGAATTTACTCATAAAACTGTGTACTAATGCCAGTGAAACAATAAAAAAACTTAAGTATTCAGTGATTTAAAACTAGTACATTTTAATAAGGAAATGGAGCAGCAGTAAAAAATAACAAATCAGAAATAGGGAAGTGAAGTAAGTGAACTGATTCGTAAGGAAATTAAAGTAAGCAGATGCCGGAAAGGTACTGAGATGCTAAGATAGCTGAAAGGTATACAGAAAGTAAGATAAAAAATTGGAATGTAGAGCTGAAATAGCTGAAATGAATAAAAATGAAGGTTATCTGATTACAACAGAGTAAATTAAGCAACTACATCCTTACTATTAAATATATAATTATAGTTTGTGACCATTGTTCAGTGCTCACTACTGCTTGTTTTAAACTAATAATTCCTTATTAATTTTTACGAGTAAGATATGTGACACTTTTGCATACATAATATTTAAACTGCACATTTCAAATATTCCTTAGAATATTTTTTCTTCGGTATACACCAGTATGCTTGCCTGATATGATTGCCTGTAAATATGCCAGACAAAAATATTGTAGAAAAGCAAATCAGTACTTTGTTACTTGTAAGATGCATATATTGGCATTTGCTTTATTTGGCTCATCAAGCAAATTATAACATTAACTATAACAATATCTGAGATAATAAGAAATGTAGAGCTGGTATGTGCCTGTTTATGATGTGAATATGTATAATAACATTTCTGCTTTAAGACAAATACATATCATTACCTTTTAAGAAATACAGTATCCCATAATGCACTGAGTCTAGAGCTAGTTGCCTGGGCATTTGCAATGAGAGAACAGATAACATTGTTCTTGCTTTGCTGCCACTCTGCACAGTATTAAACTTGTGGTGTGTTTAATATGATCTTGTTTCTTGATGTTATTCCATACAACCAGCAGCATGATTGGGTAAAGAAAGACAAGGTGTAGAACTCTGCAAAGCAGCAGGACTTGGGACTTGTCATGTGCTTTCTCCAAGTCTATGGACATATTTTACAGGTGACTGTCTTTTATCCTGCCAGCCAGTAACACTGTGTTACAGTTGCCATGTCTCATGTTTTATGTTTAACTGTTTTTATCATACCTGCATGTTATATTGTGCTTCTGTTGCTGTGGTGCCTGCCCGTTAAACTGGATTGTTGCCGTATACTGTTCTATTTGTTTTCATCCTGTCTGCCTGTTGCACTGTATTGCAGTTGCAGTGTGCTGTACTATGTAGAGGACTCTTTTTATTCTGCCTGACTATTACATAGTGTTACAATTTCTGTGAGCTGTATTTTATATGTGACTGTCTTTTATCCTGCCAGCTGGTTACACAGTGCTACAGCTGATGTGTCTTGAATTTTATGGCTGATGTTTTTATCATGCCTACATGTTACACTGTGCTTCTCTTGCTGTGTGCTTTATTGTATAGCTGACTTTTTCATCCTGCCTGCCTGTTGCATTGTATTGCAGTTGCAGTGTGCTGCATTACGTATACGTAGTTGACTCTTTTTCATCCTGCCTGCCTGTTGCATTGTATTGCGGTTGCAGTGTGCTGCACTACGTAGTTGACTCTTTTTCATCCTGCCTGCCTGTTGCATTGTATTGCGGTTGTAGTGTGCTGCACTACGTAGTTGACTCTTTTTCATCCTGCCTGCCTGTTGCATTGTATTGCAGTTGCAGTGTGCTGCACTACGTAGTTGACTCTTTTTCATCCTGCCTGCCTGTTGCATTGTATTGCAGTTGCAGTGTGCTGCACTACGTAGTTGACTCTTTTTTTATTCTGCCTGACTGTTACACAGTGTTACAGTTTCTGTAAGCTGTATTGTATAGATACCTGTTTTTTTTACTTTGCCAGCCAATTATACTGCTGTGTTCTTTATCATGCAGGTTATACTTTTTATTGTGCTTGCCTGTTACACTGTGTTCAGGTGTTGTATTTTGTATTATGTACTTGGACAGGACAGGACTTTTGGATTGCATAGTTGCACATCACTTTGTGGTAGTCATCTTGTGACCACAGACTTCTTTCTGCTATGCAGATGTGGTATGTTCACTTTTCCTTTCCTGACTGCTGTTTCATTGAAGTCTAATAATCTAAAAGTATCTTTCTAGCCTTTTGTGTGTGTATCTAATAGGTGCAATATTGTTTATTTAGCCCTCATCTTGTGCTACACATTTATTTTTCTTCTCTATTTCAAGCAGCGGCGTCACTTACAGGCAGGTTACAGTTTCGGTTCACAGTGACTCATGGACTCATGTTTATTTATGCATGGTATTTCAGAATGATGCATTATATTTTCATCCCCTGCCTTTCTCTTCTGTTCATCACTACTGCCCAGCCTGGTTTCAAGTATACCTAATCACTTGCTAACATCCCACCACTTTATTATGCATGCCGCATAAACTCATTATAAAAATTCAGCAATAAGTTCCCACCACTGTACTTTCCATGAATGCAGGAATCCACACTGATATCTTTTACAGATAAATCTACATGTCTGCTGCATCACAGGATGGCTACCATACAGCTGTGCTTTAGATGAGTTACAAAATAAATGGAGAGGTGTGCATTGTTACAGCTTTGTCAGTAACAGAAATAAGTCACAGCAAGGTATACTTAAAATTTTGCCTCATTGTAGACGTCTCATTAGTGCTGTATCAAATTCTTATCTTGGACAGACTGTAAGAATAAGACAAGGAATGCATGCCTTCAGTTTATTATATCTTTTTTAATGGTTTTAAATACTTGGCTCTGGAATGCATGTTGCAGGCATCTTTTTTTCAGAAAGACATCTTTACATCCCTTTTTTATTTTTTGAGAAATATATTGCAAATTTCCAACAGCAACCTGGAGAAGGGAGCAAAACCATGCAGCAAACTGAAAAGAACATTTATTAAATAAAATACACAGTCAGTTGAGCTCTTTCGTCCAAATATAATCAGGACTCAGAAGAATTCAGAATCTGAAGATTCTGAAGAAGTCCTGGTTATATTCGGATGAAAGTGCTCATTCGACTGTATATTTTATTTAATACTGTACTTTTTAGTTTGCTACGTGGTATTCTCCAAGTTGGTGTTGGAACTTTACGTTTGCCTTTCTTATAGTTCTTGGTATTCTCAAAAATATATTGCAAACAGCAAGTTCAGTCTCCTCTTGTATGTCATGCATGAAAATGATTGTTAATACTCTGAGCTTTTCGAGTTGCTAGTTTTGAGACAGTTGCGGGAGTATGAGCACACCTCTGAGTGCCCATGAAATCTGCATGGAGGGGTGCCCTTTTAATTATCACTTCTGTTTCTCAAGGTTTCTTTAACTGATTTTCTACATTCACAGTTTTCTTTTATGCACTAAAGACAGCATGTTTCCTATAACTAGACATTTGCTGAATTTAGGTGAATGTATTCCAATGTGGTCGAGGGTTTCTGTATGTGCAGTAACAAGTCATGGAACTAAGTTATTAATGTCAGTCAGTAATGTTCTGGTAAGCAGTTCTTCCACAGGGATTATTAACAATGACATAACCATCCCTGAGGCTTCTAGTAAGGATACGGAGTAGTCAGAACACACTCCCCACACTGACCAGTACGTAGTGTGCATTATTTACCTTTGTAATTACAAGACAACAATAGTCTACTCACTAAATGGCATTGCTGTAAAGTCCTGCTATGTGGAAAATTAATCTATAAATTTCATAATTTAAAATTGTTTCCAGGCTTTTTTTGACCTATGTATACATTTCTTTCACACCAGGTGAAGTGCTTGCTGAGAAGTCTTTATTAACAATGAGTGGTTTAGTCTGGCCCACTTCCTGCCTGTGGTTATGAAACAAGCACTTTCATAATTCAAAATTTATGTCTGTATAATCTGTAATATGGGTGCAGTAGTTTATTTCATTAAATATATTTGCACTGGAAATCTGACCAGTGCATCAAATACATCTCTTAGATCATTCTGACAGGGCTATGAGGAGGGGGTTACTGAAGGACCAAACAAGAGAGATGACTAAAGCCAAGTAAATGTTCTCCTGAGGCACCAAAGTTTTGGCACTTTCCTTGACATAATCTAATATTTGAGAAGCTGCTGTTAAGTATATGATTCAAACAAAAGGGTCACTGTTAATATTGGAAATATAGTATAGTGTGTGTGTGTGTGTGTGTGTGTGTGTGTGTGTGTGTGTGTGTGTGTGTGTGTGTGTGTGTGTGTGTGTGTGTGTGTGTGTGTGTGTAAGTAATGTAGTGTGGCAGTTCTTGTCCTGCAGTCAGTGAAAATGTTAGACAACTGAAGTGACATAATGTAAGTAACATTGATGCAGAATATTGTTTTATATTGTATGAGCAGCATTGTTTTTAAAAATCTGACAGCTATATTTTTGTATTAGTTACAGAGGCTTTTCAGATGAATAATTATCAGTGAGCAATTATTCCATTAAAAATATATATAAAAGTAGAGCTGTAGACCTGTTAGTTATAGTTTACCTCTTGATGCAGAAGTTGCTTGCATATGGACCAGTGGTTCTAAGGTTTCAGCTGCAGTAAAGTAGAAGACATGGAAGGCTTACTTGTAAGCCCGCTTGGTCATGAGCTGAGAAGGGGTTGGGCAATCGGCTCCAGTTATATTGACATGAGTACAGCTGCTGTGTGCAATTTCCAGCCAGTGATTCAGCAGATCATTTGGTTTCCTGGTCAGAGGATTGTTTGGTTCCTGGCATAAGATGGAACCATCTGTCACTGACCAAACAATGAGAGAGAGATAGAGATAGATAGAGAGAGAGAGAGAGAGAGAGAGAGAGAGAGAGAGAGAGAGAAACCCATGATCGATGTCTTCATCATGCCGCATGTCCCGGTTAGGGGCCCCCACAGTGGATCACCTGTTTCCATTTCTTCCTGTCCTCTGCATCTTGCTCTGTCACACCAACCACTTGCATGTCCTCTCTAACTACATCCATAAACCTTATCTTAGGCCTTCCTCTTTTCATCTTACCTGGCAGCTTCATCCTTTTCCCAATATACCCAGCATCCCTCCTCAGCACATGTCCAAACCAATGCAATCTCGCCTCTCTGGCTTTGTCTCCAAACTGTCCAACCTGGGCTGACCCTCTAATATACTTATTTCTAATCCTGTCTACCCTTGTCACACCCAGTGCAAATCTTAACATCTTTAACTCTGCCACATCCAGCTCTGACTCCTGCCTTTTTGTCAATGCCACTGTCTCCAACTCATATAACATAGCTGGTCTCACTACCCTTTTGTATATCTTCCCTTTCACTCTTACTGGTTCTCGTCTGTCTCAAATCACTCCTGACACTCTTCTCCACCCACTCCACCCTGCCTGTACTCTCTTCTTCACCTCTCTTCCACACTTGCCATTACTCTGACCTGTTGCTCCCAAGTATTTAAACTCATCGACCTTTGCCAACTATACTCCCTGCATCCTCACCATTCCTCTATCCTCCCTTTCATTCATACACATATATTTTGTCTTAGTCTGGCTGACCTTCATTCCTCTTCTCTATAGAGCATATCTCCACCTCTCCAGGGTTTCCTCAACCTGTTCCATACTCTCACTACATATCACAATGTCATCTGCAAACATCATAGTCCATGGGGACTCCTTTCTGATCTCATCTGTCAACCTGTCCATCACCAGTGCAAATAAGAAAGGACTCAGAGCTGATCCTTGATGTGATCCCACCTCCACCTTAAACGCATCTGTCACTCCCACTGCAGATCTCACCGCTGTCACACTACCCTTGTGCATATCCTGTACCACCTTACATACTTCCCTGCCACTCATGATAACACCCTTAAAAACATTTTCATCTAACCCTCATTTATCTCCTTATTTTTGGTAAGAGAGAACAAAACCAGGTGCCATTATGCCTAAAAAATTGAACAAATTGACTCTTCCATTCACTTATCCACTCTACTTCATTTCACTCATTCATGGATAAAAGAAGACACCTGCAATCTGCAGTTTTTCTTCCCAAAATAAAAATATGTGTTCAGCAGTAGACCTAATAACAGCATCAGTGGAATAACAATGGTTTTCCACAAAACTCCTCTATTCCCATTTCTCTGGTAAGGTAAACTTCCAACTTAATATCTGTAGATTACAACTGGCTCATCTGTAAAATCCAGCTAGGTACACACAGTTGCATTCACATAGCTGTTGTTTATCTTCTCCTAGTTGAAAATACAGACACATTTCAAAACCTACTTCTCAATATACTAAAATTAACTATGCCAGGGAAACAAAAATATATCATTGAATATATTCAAAAAGATCTAGGAATAAGACAACTAATAAAAGAACCAGCTTAACCAAAACTGAAATCCAGTATTTGCTCCCTTCTCAGCCATGTCATTATAAATATTCTAAACCCTATACAAAAATATATATTTTATCCCCCATGCTTAGTGACCTCTGCTTCATTATCTTCCAGCACTAAAGGAAGCAAAGAATTCTCACATGAAGTCTTCTCCCTTTAATGAAACTAAGTGCTTTCATCCTGCAAGTATAGGGTCTTCTTCAGAGTAAAACACACAATGTGGAACTTTTTAAAAAACATACCATCCAATGAAAATTAATTACTGATTAATAATTAAAGGTAAAAAAACAAATTAAAAGTTAACATATTAAATATCGTTTGTGCTGTTCATATACAATCCAAAACAATAAATTTATATATGAACTAGAAATAATTTAAAATAAAATGAAATAAACTCTTAAATATAAATTTTAATTTTAAACTTTCTCCATTAAGGCCCTATGTTGGATCGCAGTAACTATAGATAAATGATCATTGATACCAGGGGATAATTTATTTATATAGTTCTTTGTATTCTAATAGTGTGTCTGAATTATCTCTCCTTTCATTGTATGATACCTTTTCAATGATAAAAAATGTAAACTAGTTAATTATGGGACATATCACAAAATGTCTTGCTAAATCCCTAGTTTGCTTCTTTCTCTTAATGTCATACATGTTCATTAATCCTTGCCTACATAAAATACTGGACAGAAGGTGCCAGTTACTAAATATGCCAGTTACTAAATAAAGTACACATTTAGTGTCACAGTTACTGTATGCTGTCTAGGTATAATCCTGTTGTAACTACAATTATTCATGTAGGTGATGATGCTGATATATCTCCAGAGTTTACATCACCCACATTTTGCCATCTTCCCTGTGCATTGTGGTCCAGTGTTGCTACCGCAGTTGCCTTCTAAAACATTTTTGATATCCAGTCCTTTACTAAATGTTACTAGTGAAGCTCTGCCTGATTTGTATTTTAATTCTAAGGGGAAAATGATGCCCCAATATTTTCTCACAGCATTGATATACTGATGTGAGTGGGCACTGAAAGGTAAAATCAGTGCACAGTTTCTATGTTTTGAATAAATAAGGCATTTTTTTCTTTCAAAATATGCATATATCACTACCCAGTAAAGGTGCAAACCTGCCTTGCCTACCATTAATGACTGTGTTTCATTTTTCTCAGTAATAAGTGTGGGTAGCCCCTTTCTCTAAACATTGATACTATATTGTCCATTTTGTTGAGAAATCACTGAGTTTCATTAATTAATGCAGCAGCTCACACCATTTGTTCCTTTACAGTACTTTTTTCTGGTGGAGCAGATGACAGCTATCATAATATAAATATGAATAATAAAGGGTTTTCTTTCAAAAAGTGATGGTAGTAAATCTGTCAGTAACATTTTCTTTTCCCAGAGTAATGTCCAAATAACTGACATTCTCAGATCTTATTCGGTAAGTAAACTTCAAAAATACAGTTTTTAGATCAGACATAAATTTATGGTATTGAACTGAATTGTATATGAATACCATAAACAATTTTTAATGTTTTAACTTTTAATCTGATTCTTGACCTTTAATTATTGATCAGTAATTGATTTTCATTGGAAGGTTTGCTTTTTAAAAAGTATGATTTCCACATTGTGTGTTTTACTCTGAAGAAGTCCTTACACTTGCTTGATGAATGCCCATAGGAGTTTCATTAAAGAGGTAAGACTTCTTGTCAGTTGGAGTTCCTTGTTTCATTTGGTTTGTTTCATTGTCTGTGTGGTGGTATTAGATCTTCCAATAAATCCTTGCCCAATTACCTTCAGGGCCAAATCCAGTCAAAAACTAAATGACGGACTGAATTGTCAGTAGTTGTAGTGAGATTAGATTTCTTTTGAGGTAAAGGCAATTAGGGGAATTCTGGGAAAGTAATATGCCTTTACCTACTGTACTTCATCCGTCTGTGGAGAAGAAGTGAGAAGTCTCTTGACATAGATCAGAGAAATAATTATTTTTGATTTGGTTTGCTGAATTTTGTATTGAAACTTACTTTTTTGATTGAACCAAATTCCTAGGTAGTAAATGTCATTAATAGTTTCTATGGTTTTGTTTTTCTTGGTTGCTGTCTGTCAATGTGATGGTACTGATTTGAATTTCTGAGAAGTCTCCAGTACCTGAAAAAACACAGTAAGCTCTCTTCAGACCAGCACAGATTCTAGTCAAACACAAAGTCACCAAACTAATACGAAAACACACCAGGCTGAAGTCCAAGCACCTCTGGAACAATGTTCAAATGTTAAAATAAAAGGAATCACAAGTTGAAAAATGTATTTAATGATTCCAGTAACAACTGATGAAGTTTGAAACTTGTTCAAATGGAAGTGCTAACCGTTTTTTTTGTTACTGGAATCATTAAATACTTGGTGTTTTTATATTTTTCAACTTGTGATTCCTTTTATTTCAACATTGTTCCAGAGGTGCTTGGACTTCAACAGATTCTAGTCATGTAGGAGTAACATGACTGCTGTTTGGACCCTTACTGATACCTTCTTATTGCATATGGGCAGGAAAACCCTTAGCTGAAGTATATATAGAGCTATGTAAAGTTTTGACTCAATAGGCTATGTACAATCTTCTTTACTACACTCATAATTCTGGCCTCACTACACACTGATTTAAAAAAGTTAATCAATAGCAGATAATTCGGAATCAAATTTGGTTCCTTTTTTCTATACCTAAGGGATCTATTATTGCCTCTGCCCTATTTTTTACTTTCTGCTAATCCATTAATTTCCATTCTCTCATATAGCACTCTACTATGTTATGCAGATGATATGGCTCTTTATAGGTTTGTGCAGGATATCTTTGCAATGTTTGCCTCATTTCAGAACAACCATTTACTGCTTAACAGTGCCAAAACAAAAGCCATGATCTTTGCTACTTCTCACACATTCAGATCATTATCAGCACATTGATAGCAACTAAGGAAAACAAAACCTTAGAAAATAGACAATTCAATCTATCAATTTTTGTTCTCACCCTTCACAGAGAATAAACACTGCTGAATTGTGTGAAATTTCTAAATGCTCCCCTTTGAATAGACCTACTCTACTGCTGATTCCCTCCATCACAGGTCAGATCCTTTCCCTCTATCGTATTAATTCTTCAGATTCCTTTTACTAAACTTCACCAAAATGACCACAGTTTCTCTAGTTTAACACTCTGTGAATCCATTTCAGCAAAAATCACAGAACGTAGCTCATACACTCCATTCGGCCTTCAGACACCATCTCAACACATCTGTTACATGTACATATTCTTTTAAGAACCCCTGAACATAGTCCCTTCACCAGTTTTACATCCACCATAGCCACTTCAAACACCACTGGTTTAATAGTTTTACTCATCTAATTGTAATCACCTTTATCATTTTCCTGTCTACTATTTTTATCTCCTCTGACTTTATTTTCTTGCATAATTCTGCCCATTTTTCCTGTATCATTCTTTTCGTTCAATCATCTATCTTCATTTTAGACAGTGTAACTATAATTTGGGTATTTCTGCCCTGACAAGGGTAAACTACTATTAGTGTTCACTCTTCTCTTACTTGTGTTAACAACTATTTTGGATTATCTTATATTCATGCATCTGTTTCATTAGAAAATGCCAAGGTTTGATACTTTGCTTTACTGCATATTATTATTATTATTATTACTTTTTTTTTTTTTTTTTGGATTTTGTGATCACTTGGCTGAGGCCACAAAAAGTCTCCTGGTTTCAGAGTCCTACATTGGTAAACACATTAAAAGAAATAAATAAATGAATAAAAAATAAATAAACAAATAAATGGATGTAGGATCTTGAGTGTGATTCCTGAAATATCTATGTAGTGATTATGTTGTTTGTGATATTTTATTTAATATAGCTGTATTTAAGTATATTTATGAATGCTCATATGTATTAGTGGAGCACAATATTAAGCTGTACTGAGCACTGCCACTTAGAAGATCAGTATGGACTTAACATAATGCACATATTATTGTGCACTTACCATGTTAGTTGCACAACATCATATGAAAAGAAATACACATTTCATGGTGTGTTGCATGCACAGATAATTGAGCAAATGCTTTGCATATATCAAAACATTACTAGTAAATCTGCACACAACACTGCATTTGTATAGTAAGTGTATTTTTACATATGGAAGTCCAGGGATTATCAGCTGCATCCTATGTGCAGAGATGTCACTATGACATACTCGTTGTATCTCCTGCCATACTCTATGTATTTGCAGTGTTGTTAAGTGACCTTGAATTTGCTGAGGTTTATCAAATTATGTCATGTCCACTGAGGCCAAGGCTTGTTGTGTTTAAGGTACATTTTAGCTCCTCCCATATTTGGTGAATATACCTCCTCTACCCCTAAAATAAAGCCTAGTTAAGTAAAAGAAATGAGTATGCAGTTACATTAAAAATCAGGGGAAAAACATGATGTAAACCTCAATAACACACACACACAAAAAGCTAATCCTTAGTTAGGTATTGTCTAAAAAAATTGCTGATAGATTTAGAGCAGCCTATAGGCATGATTGCAGAAGTGTAGTAAAGGTGGGGTGAAGGGAACTGCCACAGTAGATGCAAGGTGTTATGGGGTGCTATTGGGAAGTACAGCTTCTGCATTCTTTTTTTCTGTACCAGCATTTCTGAATGCCAGCACAGAAATTAAAGCACTTCAGTGCTTTAGTGTTTCAAGTGTGTTTACCTATAGCAACCTCTTTGCTACAAATGTAGCAAGTGGCTTGCTGTAGTTTAAAATTTAAAAGGGGAAGTCCCTTTTTTGTTTTTGTTTTGTTTTGTTGTTATTAGAAGATCCTAGTTAGATACTGCTGAAGGAAACTGTTGGGGACTAAAAGCAGGCAAAGCCAAAGTGATAGCTCATAAGTAGCATCACATATATGCAAAGAGATGGAAAGAGATACAAAGATGTTTCAAAGAGTCCTTACATGCTTGTTTATTTATATGTATTTGTTAATTCGGTTAGCATACTGATCTACATGTATTTTTCCTGACACAGCCCAGGAGCACTGTCTGATTATGTTCTGAGTCATACAGTTAGTTTGCCTGTGTATGTGAATGAAGAAGAGGCCCTTTTTTATGAAGGTGCTACGAAGGCATTTTGTTTGATCTGTTTGTTGCTCTTACTCATGTTAACAACTCTGCATAATACAACCGCTAAAGCTAGAATCTACACATGGTACAAAGATTATTGTATTAGCTATTCAAAACCGCAGTACTGTCAAATAGTGGAGATGTACTTTGTACTGAAATATGGCTAGTAACAACTGATTCCAGAATATGTATAGAGCAATGCCTCTGCTTCATGAAGACTGCAGTCTGTTAATCTGGGCAGTCACATTTATACAAAACATTACTTTTTGTAAAATTTATATGTACAGTAGCTGGGAAAAGGCAAATATTTGAGGACTTCAACAAAAGAGTATGTTAACTAAATTGAATTCTTTCTGTCTCAGCTGTTTAGTTACCACATTATATATATTGGGCAGTACTATTACAGTTAATGAGATTACACTGAGTAGCAGTATAATTATGTATGAGACAAAGAACAAACAGAACAATATTGAGATTGTTGTTTTAGATTAAGAAAATATATTTCTCCCTGGCTTGCTAACAAATGATATTTTCATTGGTGCTCTAGGTATCATAACTAAACTATGGCTAGAGTTGACCTTTTACATCATAACACTTACAACATGGAAGACAATGCCTTATTTAAATATCTTATGTATAGCATGGTTAGTGACTATAAAAGCCATTTCACATTCAAACATTTGGCTGTCTGTTAAAAATTTAACTTCCGTTAAATGAAAAATACAAAAATCAATCTTGAGAAGTTTAAGATAATTAACCTTTTTATCAATCCAAAGTCTATGTGCAATCTAGCCACCAAAACAAAATTACTCAGTAAATCCAGTCTCATAAAATATATCTATTCACATAGAAAGAAAAGAAAAGTAACAGAAATAGAACATATTCTAAAGGAATTCAGAGATTGTTACAATGAAGTTAATCAAAATAATGTACTAGTAGATCCAGAAGAAACAATCAAACATTTATTAGAAAAAGTATAAAACTACACCATCAAATGACCAAATGAAATTAATTGACAAACTGATTTCTATGTCTTAACTTCAAACTCAAATCTCTAAATTGAAGTCTAATAAAGTAACAGGTAATGATGGAATTATATTTGAACTTTACAAGGAAATATACCCTTATCTCTCCAATGTTAAAAACCGACAAGGATCCTACTTAATGTTCTTCATACAGACCCATTTCACTTCCAAATGTAGATTATAAACTATTTTTGGCAATTCATGTTAATAGACTAAAACACATTCTACCTTCTATGATTGATGAAGATCAAACTGGGTTTATTTGAAATAGAAACACCTATGATGATAAAAGAATAATTGCAATAATCGGCTACGTAAATAACACAAATGAGAACTTAATATTAATTAGTCTTGATATAAATAATGCTTTTGACTAGGTCAACTGGGAATATCTTTTGCTAGTTCTAGAAGAAAAATTTTCTTTTAACTTTACACATCTTATTAATCTTCTCTATACAGATTGCTTTGCATACGTTAAAATAGGTACTTTTACATCTGATTCTATACAAATATTACAAGGAACTAAATTAAACAAGGATGTCCTCTTTCACCTCTGCTTTTGCCCTAGTTATGAAATGTTTTGCTAATTTTATTAGATTAAATAACAGATATAAAAGGTATTAAAATAATGGAGAATTCAAGTTCTAAAATTTAGTTACAAATGACATCTTATTGACATTGAGTGATAATAATAAATCTATCTCTGCAACATCTTTAGCAATGGAACTATTTCAAAGATGATCTGGTTTAACATTTAATGATAACAAAACAAATACTTTACCGATAAACATAAATAAGAATAAAATCCCAAATAAGTTCCTTAAATATATTGTTAAAGAAAAGAAAATTAATTACTTGGGAATAAACATAATAGATACTATTAAAAAATAGTAAATTATAATTATTCTAATTGTATAAATAAGCTAAAGAATCATCATCTTCTTTTGGCTGTTCCCATTAGGGGTCGCCACAGCGGATCTTCTGTTTCCATTTCTTCCTGTCCTCTGCCTCATGCTCTTTCACACCAACTGCCTGCATGTCCTCTTTCACCACATCCATAAACCTTATCTTAGGCCTTCCTCTTTTCCTCTTACCTGACAGCTCCATCCTTAACATCCTTTTCCCAATATACCCAGCATCCCTCCTCAGCACATGTCCAAACCAACACAATCTCGCCTCTCTTGCTTTGTCTCCAGACTGTCCAACCTGAGATGACCCTCTAATATACTGATTCCTAATCCTGTCCATCCTAGTCACACCCAGTGCAAATCTTAACATCTTTAACTCTGCCACATCCAGCTCTGACTCCTGCCTTTTTGTCAGTGCCACCGTCTCCAACCCATATAACATAGCTGGTCTCACTACCCTCTTGTAGACCTTCCCTTTCACTCTTACTGGTACTCGTCTGTCACAAATCACTCCTGACACTCTTCTCCACCCATTCCACCCTGCCTGTACTCTCTTCTTCACCTCTCTTCCACATTTACCATTACTCTGAACTGTTGATCCCAAGTACTTAAACTTTAAGGTAAAGAATCTAATGGTGAAATGGAATACAATTGCCTTTACAATGTAATAAAGACTGTGTATCATCAAAATGATTATCTTGCCAAAAATCCTATATAATTCAGTCATTAACATTACTTAATATGAAAACCAGTATTAAAGAATTTAACACTTTAATTTTGAAATTTCTTTGGTTCCCTGACAAACGAAGAATTGTGTTAAACCATCATATAAAATTCATATAAATCAAAAAAATATAAATCATATAAATTCCTTGTATGTGTGCATACTTGGCCAATAAATGTGATTCTGATTCTGATATAAGATACTGAGAAGGAGGGGGAATAGGAATACCAACCACAGTTCTACAATAAGCATAATTTTGTTTTACTTAGTCAGGACTGTGTTATAAAGCTACCTTGGCAAACATTAGGCTTTCAACCACTGCTATCACGATAGCCCATTATGATTAATTCAGATGAATATAGCACATAATTTGGTCATTGGTACAGAATAATTAAGATTCTGTAGTTTAGGACTTGAAATTATTTCCCCTCATTTAAGCTATCTGAGTCCAGCTATGAGTGAAGTGAGTACTCTTAGAAAGGCACTCAACCACATCAAAGAGATCCAGGCTGTTCCTCTTTATTTATCTTCCAGTTCTTCTCAAGTCCATCGGCCCGTAACCTTTTTTCCTGACCTCTGTTTTGTTTTGTTTTCTTCAGTTTTGAGGATGCTGGGATATTAGCTACAGTTCAAAATAAGGTTTATTTTTCACTGTGCTCATTTCTTTATCCATCACCACTGACATTTATGTGACAATTCTTTCATTTGTTATATCAATCACTTTTTCTTGAGGACAGGCATTCCATAGATTCTGCTTAATACACACCTTCTTTAATCTGGCAAGCACACCAGTGAGAAATGTTCTTCATCTTGTTCTACATTCATCTTTATCAGACCATGTTAACTCAGCCAAATCTCATTATCATCATAAACTCTAGCTGTGCTTTTTATTTTTAGTCCAGGAGGTTTGTTTTAATTTAACCTGTTGGACTCAGCAGCAATTTCCTTTCCCTAAAACAAATTAAACAAGGACATTATTGATGTAAGCTGCTTATTGAATGAAATTCATTAAAAAGATTATGTCTTGGAGAAAAATTTTTAAAATATCTCATTATGTTTGATTTTTGCTCTTATTGTATTAGAGTTTGCTGTATTTTAAATTATGTTTTATCTTAATATTTTTTCTTGCTGTTTTAAATGTTTTTGGCCTGCTCTGTGCAGAGCAAGTGGTGACCGATATCACATGCTCAGACCCAGAAGTCATAGCCAATCTACTAGCATATATATTTATCTCTAAATTCACCCAACCCTCACTGCCCACATTCCACACTCTCCTACCTATATCTACAACTGTTCCTCAAATCTCTCATGAATATGTCTTCAAGAAAGTATCCAAGGCTATGAAGACTGCTTTTATGGGGCCAGATAACATACTGGGCAGTTTGCTGGCCAGCCTGAAACAGGACCTGTCAGACCTGCTACAAGAGACTGTTCAATTTTAGCCTTCAAATAGTTTGTGTCAGGTGAATGGAAGGCAGCAACTGTCACCCCTTTACACAAAGGTGATGTGTCAATGGATTCAAGAAATTATAGTCACATAATTCTGCCCAGCCTCATCTGTAAGGATCTGGAAAGGATCATTGTGGAATTGATAAATAGGGACATGGATAACCTACAATCTCTTGACTCAAGCCAGTATGGATTTTCAAGGGCAGATCCTGCCTACTTAACCTGGTTGACATCTTCAAGAAGGTTAGTGAAGCACTGCATGAGGGCAAATCAGTGCACACCACCTATCTAAACCTCAGATGTTGTAGGTAAACTATCCCAATTAAATGTTAATCCCTATGTAATTCATTGAATAGCAAATTAGCTCCCACATTTATGGGAAAACATTAGGGTGGGCTGCTGTACCTCCTCCACCTATCACTAGTTGGGTACCTCAGGGTTAGAGTCCTTCAGTCACTCCTTTTTAGCATTTACATTTCGGAATTCAAAGCTATTGTTAAGGATTTATGGCTGACCAAGTTTGAGGATGACTGTTAACTAGGTGCCATGATAAACTCTCCAAAGAACATCAAGATTCTCCAAGTATGCCTTTCTCAAATGAATAGCTGATGTAAAAACCATGGACTAAATCTAAATGCTAATAAATGTATAACAGGATCCTTCAGCAAGCAAGAAGTCCCTGCAACTATAAGATTAATAGCACACTTCTAAACATATGATCTAGAAGTTTGGGACCTGGGAACCTATGCTGGCAATGAACTGTTTTTGATTACCATGTATTCAACACTGTAAAAAAGTCCTTTTTTGTTGCACGACTTATTAACAAGAATATGTCATCAAGGTCCAGGAATGTAATCCTTCCACTATATTCTGTTCTTATCAAACTGATCACTAAGTATAATGCCCCCTTCGGTATGTATATGTCCAAACATCTGACACAACCTGAAGGCCCACAATGCTTTCTTTATAAGACAATAAAGGAAGTGAATCATAACAACTATGCAGATCATCTCAAAGCCTTGTTACTCTTCTCTGTGCCATATAGGATACTGAAAGGTGATCACTGCCTTGCATATAGAGCTACAACAGATCCCATCCTATCAGACCTACTACACATTTACAAGACCAATGGGGCATAAACACCCACTCAAGACAGTTCAATCTCTTTTGCAACATAAATAGAGCATGTTGGAGGGATAAATAGTGTATCTCAGAGAATACTGCTTCTTTAGAATCACCTTCTTCTCCACATAAAGCAAAAAACTCCTCTTATACTATTCAAATGCAATCTGGATTAATGGATAGATAATAACAAATTCAACTCTGGTTTAGCTCCCTTGTTCTTGTGGACAGGGCAACATGTAAATGTTCCACTTCTGTCTGGGTTATTCATACTTAAAATATAAGAGTTAAAAAAACTTCATTGGAATGCATGGCTAGGCTTCTAAAGATCCTCATAGATCAATGGCCTAGTAAGTGGTTATGAACCTATATTTAGAATTTCTGGCCTTTCCAGATTCTCAAACACTCTCAAATAATGTGAGCTTACCAAGATGGGATTGCTTTTCTATAACATTCTTTTTGGTTTTGTATAACATGTTCTTTTGAGATATTTGAGCTATTACTCATTATGACTTCTTATGTCATAGGAGTCAAACCCTGGCTATTACTCTGGAAATCATTCCTTGTAATAAGTGATTTCTGTTTATACT
This sequence comes from Protopterus annectens, assembly GCF_019279795.1. Lineage (NCBI taxonomy): Eukaryota > Metazoa > Chordata > Ceratodontiformes > Protopteridae > Protopterus > Protopterus annectens. The sequence goes on along the minus strand of NC_056748.1, from coordinate 340,142,869 downwards.
GGCAGGATATATGTAGCAATGTATAATTCATTTCCTCTACTAAGTGCTTGATCTCCTCTCAAGAATTCAAAATCCTTAATTAATAGCTGCAAAGTAAACTCATCTGACTTTCACAGAGTTGCTCTAACAATAGAAAGTCATCTGACCACTGTGCACACCAAGAGATGTTTGCCCTTTACAAGGAATTTAAAAGGAGTCATTTAAAACTGTTTAAAATATAAATTAATCCTGGCTTTCAGGATGAAGTTTTCACCTCTCAGTCAATACCTTGGCCAGCTTATTAAATGTCTGTATCTGTTCATCATTTTATTTACCTAGAATAGCATATGTACTGTATGGTTTACAAGCCTGACCACTGACTACAGTGAATTAATTAGTCTTTAGATAGTGACAACCTGCAGTGTTATAATATATTTACTACTTTAGGTTATTACGTGTGGTTTCTAAGCAAGGCTGATGTATTATTTTAAATAGTCTTCTTTATTATCTAACTCTTTGTTCTTGTTAAACCTTAACACAGATTTTTTTAAACTGAAAATGAACAAAACATCAAAGATTATGCAAAATTAAGTCATACAAGATGGTAATGAATTACATTAAACTGAAATGCAACAATTTCAGTTTGATTTGGAAAGAGTAGGTGCAGCTTATCTGATCAGAAAACAAATATATATATTAATCTTACATTTTCTACACTGATCATAGTGGAATGAAACATATCGGAACAAAACACCAACTTCCATCTATGACAGTAATAGTTTTACTTGAGGAAGTCATATATGTTTAACATCCACAAAAATTACAGACAGAAAGTATTTCATAAAAATAGAAACACATGAGCAAATATTTATTCAGTTTCATTTTAGTTCACTCCATGAACTATAAAAAACATACGTTTCTATTACCATGTTATACATTTTAATGCCTACCACTGTTTCAAGAATCAATCATGCTTTGCCACAGTATAAAGAATCATTTTTCATTAATGACAAATAAAAGAAAAAAAAAACAGTTTTCATTTCATTACATATAATTTTTATGCAAAACACAAAATGAAAACACAAAGTAAATATAATCTTACAAATTAAAAATATGGTAAACCATCTAATGAGTCATATACAAATACTAGGCTACACACAAGTCCTCACATAATCAAGGCAATAAACAGAAAGAAACTGAGCATAACATAAACAAATCTAGCGTTTGTTTATTGGTGCAAATGCATGTTGTAGTTATTTATTCAGTAAACCACAAGAAAACTTGTGGAGAAATAAAATAAATGAACATTATAAATATAATCTGAGTCACTACCAGCTTCATAGAAAGTAATATAGATATTTTTAAAGAACTTTTTTTGTGAGAAAGAAAACTCAGTTTAAAATATGATTTAATCATATAACTCCAAATAAGTAATTATTAATAAGCAGGAATGTTATTTCTGAGTTTATCACTTTCAGCATCAAGCACTGTAAAGAAGGAGGCACCCTGTTTTTTCTTCCATTTGTACTATTCTGCTGCAGGTCTATTTCTAAGTCAAAACTGATTTTCTTTCTACTTGTCTAGGATTTAATTGCATGTCTGATATATAACTGCAGGCATATCACAAAATATAACAAGTGAACTTCACATATGGTGCAATAATTATAAAGCTAAAACTGGGTATTTTGATTTGCTTAATATAAAATACCAACCATATGTATTCTTAGGCCTTCCAGGACAACATTTTTTTCCATCTCTTATTAAAGAATTGAACCTTTCCTCAACCTGTCTGTACTGTAAGAAGAAAAATACCATAGGGAGCTGGAGCAGCATATGGAAGTGTTTCTGATTCACTACTTTGGTGCCACCTGGAGGGAGGACTAGGCATTGCACACATGTGGTACAAGCTTACCAAGCACTAGCTGCCAGTGGTGTTCTGCTTCTGCCAGCGAAGTTATGTGTGGTTGCAAACATTCTTCCCAGGGTACATAGCATGTATGGAGGTCAAGGAAGCTGCCAAAGGGGTTAGGACTTCTGAATTTGAGAGGGACGTTCCACAGGAAGAGGCAGACTGGCCCACTTCCTATCACCTGGCTGTCACCTCTTTGGGGATTGAATAGGAAAATAAGACTCTTTAATCAGAGATAAAAAAAGTGAGTTATATGTCTCCTTCCCTGATATGAAGTGCCTGACTCCTATGCTGAGAGTGAAATAAATGGGTTAGTGGGATACAGAAAGGGAAGCCACTGGGTAAGATACTGACAACAGCAAGAAAAAAGTTTGTGAATCGGAACCAAATTAATGACTTGACTAAAATTCAGATAGATCACACCCACATAGCAGCTTATTCCTAGTTCCTTAGTGATCCAAACATAGAACTAAACTTGGTTTGTTCCATAAATTTCATGAACCTTACCCCAGAGTACTAAACCATCATTTTACCAGCCAGTAGCCAGGACTACTTCATGTGCTACTTATAAATGCGGAAATCATCACCTATTATAGTACTCATGGTGAAGTTCATTAATTGTTTTACTATATTTTCTGTACTGTGCTTTGAGGTACTGTGCTATATTGTAGTTACAATGCATGCATCTGATGTTTTGCCTGCAATAAAATATAATTTCAGACATTACCTCAACAAGAACATAAGGTTCCATCTACACTATTTTTTAAGTATTACAGAGATCAGTGCACGTTGATACGATTAATAAATGCTTACTAGAAACTCAGTGTTGTTTTCAGTATTACTTACTGCTTTAGGGTCGTAGAACTGTTACACAAAATGCAGCAAGCAGGCTATGTAACATGGTATTAGTTTACAGCAGTCTGTGTCTTTGCATTCTGTGAGTGGTTGTTGGCATTATACCCAATCTGTTACTATTTTATTTTATTGTTCAGGTTGAATTTTGGCAGTATTCTTTATGACCCTTGAGTTCATGAATATTTTTTTCTTTTTTCTTTCCTTTCTTTTTTTTTCTTAAGTGAGTGTTATAGTCTGCACGGGATGATTACTGAATGCACCCACAAAAGTAGGAGATCAAGGTAGGCCTGGGGTTTTATAAGGGATCAGTTAACCCCTGATAAGTGGGTGTTACTATGTTATGTCCAGGTTAGCTAGTATTGTATTGATGATGGGGTTCTCAGGTAATGGTATCTAATATAAGTGCTGTAGTATTTTTAGGTTGCAAAGTTTTTTTCTGTTTAAAATTATACCAAAGTGAGATATTTAGGTTTACCTTTATATCGGTGATCCTAATATGGGCGAAACCGCTTCCACGAATACTGAAGTGCGAACATCTCCAATGTCGAATTCTACATAACCGAACGGCAAAACCTCACCCCTTTTTGACCCATGGTAGCACTGGTGTGGAGGTGTGGTGTGGCCGGAAATGTCAGAATTCGACATAATTTTGACATTTAAAAATTTTCTTGCTTTGGTTTCGCTTAAGTGGTTCGATTAAGTGGCCGGTCGATCATGTGTGATCGACGATATAAAGGTAAACCTATATTCAGTAGGTATGGAGTACTGGTAAAGGTAAGTGTGAAAAAATAGACTGGTTTATTTCAAGAAGCATACTTGCTTGAATCTCAGTAGTCTGATATCAAGAAAAGATGGTTATAGTGCGCCATTTTTCTTGTAACATTCTACTCCTTTCCCTTGGCTTTCTTAGTTCTCTGCCACTGCTACTTGATTCAACATTCTTCTTACCTTCTCCCCTGTTGGAGGATTCTGTGTTTTATCACTTTCCCTATCATTGTCATTAATCCAATATTTCTCTCTGCTTTCTTCAGAAACTCTACTCTTGTACCTTACCAAGAAAAGTTTTTTTGTTGTTATTTCCCTTAATTCTAAAAATCCTTAATTTATCAGCTCTTTAATTCTGTATTAAAACCTTATAACTCCTCACATGTCCAAAAGACATGCACCGATGTAGCTTTTCCTTCCTGTCATTTCCAACAAATCCCCTCTACCCTGCTAAATATCTTTGCCAAATTAGAAAGAGTTTAAAAATACTTGTGGTGGCATTTCCAAACAAATATTTTAAATCTTTATGCCTTGCACACATATCTGGGTAATTTCTAAATATTATCCCATTTTCTTTCTGTTGTTCTTTGTAATTCCTTCTTCCACCATATTTTCTTTTCCCACCATTCACTAATCACAGACCTTCACCAGAACTGATTCAGAATAAGATGCAGACTGCAGCTTGATTAAATAATGAAGAAATATGTCACGATTTCCAGCACAATATCTGATTGTCTCTGTCTCTTAAGTATACGCATCCCTTTAAAATGTATAATCTTTTAATGAATAAAAGACGGTATAATTTGGTAGATAAACACTTCTAATAATGTCTAATATTAATCCTATCATTAATTCCCAGTGGGGCATGTGATTTTTAGAAACAGTTGCCAGTGCAACTATATAACATCTAATAAGGTTTCCCTGTCCCCTTAAAGTGCCTGTGACACATTCTACAACACTGAAAACAAATGCATTGAAATTATGACATTCCTAAGTTTAGCCAGTGTGCTACTTTTATCTTTCTTTTTGCTAGATAACACATGCTATTGAATACATTCACAAAGTCTACATGTGGTATTACCTGTATAAAAACTTGAACGACTTTGCACAGAGCAATGCCTACTACCATTCTGCTTTGACAATTAAAATAATGATACCATAAATATTGTTACTCACATGTGTTAAAAAACAGTGCTGCCAACATTTGGATATTTACACCATTTGCAACTAAAGTAAGCATAATCCCCTTGGATATTTGTCTGTTCATGTTATTCATGAATGTCTTTCAGACTGGACAGTCTCTTGCATGTAAAACTAAGACTGTCACCTATGATTTTTACCAGGTATTCATTACATTTAATGATTTTCCAATTCAAAATTATAATTTGTTTAATTGATGAAATGTCCAACTTATAGGGGCTTTGAAACTACTATGACTCAGTGCATGTGTATTGTTATCCATATTATCTAACCCATGTCTTAATATTGGCAGATATTTAATATATCTGTTCTCAGATACTTCTTTCACTATATCTTTAATTAAGACCAAACCATATCCCCTCTTAATAAATAATTTGATAATGAAGTCTGTTTCATCATGATACTCTTCAGCTGATGTAATGAGACTAGACGTTCTGACAAACTACCCTTTCATAACATTTTTCTTTGTGAATTTACAATGCATATTGTTAAAATGTAAATAGCTGGATGGAGCATTGGTGCAGTGGTAGCGTTGTCGCCTCACAGCAAGAGGTTCTCTGTTTCTATTCTCAGCTGGGGTGCCTTCTCTGCAGAGTCTGCATGTCTTTCCTGCATTTGTGTGGGTTTCCTCCGGGTGCTGCACTTTCCTCCTATGTTACAAAGACATGCATCTGGAACGTTTCTCCCTGGGCGTCTGATGAAAATTGGCTTATTCCAAGTCGGACTTTCCAGGTTAATAAATGTTAAATAAACAAATAAAAAATGAATAAAATAGCTGTTTACAAAAGTGGGTTTGTGGTAAAGCCCACTATGTAATTCTGTATTAACAATATTCAATCTGACTGTGATGTCCATATAATTAATCTTTAAACGTTTGTCACTAACAGTGTGTCGCAGTAAATATGTAGTGTTATTTAGCTCCTGTACAAAATGGTCTACTTCCTCTAAACTTCCTGTCCATATAAAGAACAAGTTATCAATAAAATATTTATAAAAAGCCACTTTGGAAAAAAAAAAAAACAGGCATTTGATATAAAAAATAGTTTCCCAATTAGCCATGACCAAATTTGCAAAAGCTGGAGATACTGTAGCTCTCATTGCTAGCACTTTGTTTTGACAGTATATCTGATTATCAAAAACAAAAAAAAGTTGTTTTTGAGCACTAAAATCTATCAACAAACATGAAGTACTGCTGTGATAGGCAAAATAGTCTTATCACTCAAAAATTGACTTATCTAGGCCCATATCTTAGGGTGTCAGTGTGTATAGGGAAGGTACATCCAGTGCTAACATACTGGTCTTCCCTTATGCCACACACTCTTCCCTTTTGTTCCCCTCCTTCTTTACACTGTTAGCCATCTTTTTTCAATCTCTAATAGCCCTTTGGTTAACTTCCCCTCAATTTTTCTCATGTCTGTTTCCTTAACTATTTCTGGCATTTCCTTGGATTCATTTTTTTCTACCCTGGGTTGTTCACCATCTTACTGTGACCCCTTGACTCCATGTTATGCTGACCCCTTGATACTCCCATTCCTACTTACCCTCCAACTGAAACTCTTCATTTAGCTCCTTTCATGTTTTCAGTCTTGCTCCTATAAATATTTATGGCCAGCACTACCTTATCTTTTTTTCCACTTCTATCTCCATGTACCTGATCTCCTGTCCTGCTCCTGCTTTAAATCTCCTGTTGATATCACCCTGTATATCTTTTCTTTAACTACTTTTTTGCCATAGTGTGTCGAAAAATCTTTGGGCTTTGCTTGTTCAGGTTAGATGCAGATTCACAACTGGAGTTTCCATTAGTATATGTAATATATTGTTATTTCTTCCCAAACTTCCCCTTTTATCCTTAATTATCTCTTTCTGACCAGCTGAGTATTCAACATCCACCAATCTTAAGATGCTTCTTACCATACATGCCAGAAGAGAGTCTTAACATCTAGGGCTCTCAATCCCCCTTCTCTGGCAACTCTGTAAATGATTCTCATGGTATTCATGACTTATCTCCATCCCAGATATAATTCCAACACATCTATTCAGCCTTTCTCAGGTCTACCCCTGGTAGATCCCAAAAGGCTTGGCCTCCAGAGATAAACTGGGGTGGTAAAAGATCTTACAGCACCTGTATTCTTTGATCTATATCAATTTTATTACTTTTCATTTTTGTAGATGGCTCTTATCCTTCTCATGTATCATGTCAAAAATACATGTTAACAACTTATCTGCTGTATTTAACAGTGAAATACAAATGCACTTGATATCCTTCTTTCATATCCACTCTGTATTGTTTCTGCCTTATCTTAGTGTCTTGTTCGCTGCTACTGCCTGTGTTTTCTTCTGATTTATTGTATATCCTGATCTTCTGCCAAATGTTAAAAAAATGCCCCATAGCCTTTTCATGACCTATTCACCCTGAGTCAGAGACAACAGAACGTTGCATACATATAGAGTGATTTTCTTCTCATGTTTCCCCACCTATACCCTTTTAAATTTGAGTTCTTGGTTGTCTCTGTTAGTGGTACAATATACATTGTAAAGTGTAGTAGTAAGAGGCTGTACCTCTGCTTTGTTCCTCTCTCAGGCATCACTTTTCATGTCAAGCTTGCCTTTATTTTCTCTCTAGCTGATACTTCTTTGTATAGAGTCTTTATCATATCTATTCATTCTTAGCTGCCTTAAATAGATATTTCCACCTTATCATCTCCAATGCTTTCTCTGCATCTAATGACATTAAAGCTAATTCTTTCATTATCACTTTTGTCCTTATCAGATTATCTGCCATCCTCCACCCCACCCCAGATATCCTGTTGGATCTCATGAATCAGTTTAGGTAGAATCTTTCCCAGTCTATGTGCTATAGTCTATACAGAGTTACGGGTAGAAGGCTGGGTGCAATGGATCCGTCCCCTCCTTATATGTCATTGAAATTACGGAGTCCTTATGACACTGGAGGTGACTCTCACCTCATAATGTTATTTAAACACTAAGACCCACCTGTCCACTATCTTTTTCTTCCACAGCTCCCATACCTCAATAGGTAACTGATCACTTCTTAGGGACTTCCTCTTTGCCATTTTCTCCCAAGCTCTGACCACATCCCCTCTTATTTTATTTTTTTATCTTCATCCTCAGCCTGTTAATGCCTAGGACCTCACACTCTTCTCCCTGTCCTTTGGTGCCTTCCTCATTCAGTCTCTCTTCTTCATATAAGTTCTGATAATATTCCCTAAACCCTTATAAAATGTCCTCCAGAGTTTGAATTACTCTTCCATCTTTGTTCAACTGGATCTAACAGTGCCCTTTTTCTCTCTCTTGCTGTCTAAGCTATATGGCCAATTACTTAGAGGCTTGAAGGTTTATATTAAATTACAACCTGTCCACTGCCACCTTTTCTCCCACATTCTTTTATCCTTGTAATTTTGCACTTTATTTCCCATTCTCTCCTTTTCCTGTACTAAGCTCCTTAACTCTTTTCTTTCTATTTTTTTGCTTAAATCTGCCATCATCATTCTCTCCTATTTTTATTTTTGTACTTCTGCCTCTCTTTTATTTGAATTTGAATTTCCTGTCTTAATTGTCAGAACATGCTTCTTTTCTTAGTTATCGTCTTCCAGATCTTGGAATCCACCATCACCGAATCTCCTACTGTCCTGCAACCTATTGTCTCCTTCTTCATTGTTACTTCCCTACTACATGACATCTATAAAATACAGATTCCTGTACTTAATTATGCTACTCTTCAGCTTATCCTCTATTCTTCTCCTCCTGCTGTGCCATTTTTCCTACTACTATAACTTAATAATATCTCGCAACATCTCTCCGGCTCTGTCCCAACCACCCATCCATACTTTCTCTTTACACATTCCACACATTGCATCAAACCTATTTAATTCTGCCCCTCACCTTTACTCCAAATACAGTCTGGTTAATTGTGCTTTAACTCAAACCAAAACAAAATTAAGTGCAAGAATCCTCTCCATAAACAAGTATGTATAATTCCTCAATATACTAAAAAGCCTTCTAGGAGAAGATATACTGGCCCCACCTATCATAATGAACAAAAAGATAATTCTCTCCCACACACTTCTGTAACCCAACAATAATCAATCCCTAACCCTGGTGATCTAAGTTTTGCTGTAATAAATGTTAGAAGTGTAAAAAATAGAATTACTGAACTACATGCCTGGATCACCCAAAATAAACATGGCATTCTCACTAACTAAAACTTGACTTAAAACCAGCATAAACTACTCTGAAGTTATACCTCCTGGCTATAATATCATGCGTAATAACTGTATAAAGAGCAAAGGTGGTGCAATTGCTTTAATATTTCCCAGCACCTACCACATTTACCCTTACAGCAAACCAACACCAACATTAAGTTCAGCAGAGCATCTTATTGCTTTCCTCAAAATAAACAATTATAAACAAATATGGGGTCTATATTAGAAGACAGACGTTTTAAATATTCGAACACCATATGGACGACACCATATGAGCGAATATTTAAAACCTCTGAAGTGTGAATGGAGATCACCGTAGGGAATTCTTCCCTTTACTTCAATATAGTGTGATCTCGGGGTTGGTATATTTAAGTAGCGGGGGGGTGTGGGAGTGCAGGGAGGCTTACCCCCCTGCTCAGAGCGATCAGGTAGGTTTTCTTTTATTTTTATGTTTTTTTATTTTGCTTTCAAGGTTTTACAACTTTGCTCATATGGTGTCACCCATATGGTAATCAAAGTTGTAAAACTTCGATCTTATAATATAGACCCACAAATATGTAATATTATCTTTTATATCAGTCCTGGTGGCAATACATCTTATACCAGAAGATACCCTGCATTGGCTATCCATAACATTTCCACAAGAAAAAATATTTATAGGTGATATGAACGTGAATTGGTTGGACATAAACATTACCTCCCCTACATCTTGCATGAACTTATATGGTTTCACACAACTAATTAATAGCCCCATACATTATAGGAAGACACCAAGTTATTTATTAGACTGGATCCTAGTATCAGAACCTAGCAAATACTCCATCACATGTACAATGTCAGACTCTCTCAGTGATCTTCTCCCAATCTATATGACTAGACATCACGCATCCAGTTAAACAGCATATTTATAAGTTTAACCCAGAAATGTTCATTCCTACACTATCAACTATAAAGTGGAACTTTCTAAAATCCTCACCTTATTAGACTATGCTGTAAATCAATACTACTTTTCTAAATATCCTAAATAGCCTTGCACCTCCTAGAAAGAAGAGACTGAAAACAAATAATGCAATCTGGCTATCCAAAATAGTAGAATGTTAATGCAGGATGGAGAAAAAAGCAAGGTTAGAATGGCAAAAATGTAAAACACCTCAATATCTTGAAAACTTCACAACTGGACTAAAAAGCAAATAAACGAAGACAAAAAACTATAAAGTAATAACTTTCAGAATAATACTAAACATAACTCTAAAAAATTTTGCACATGCATTAAGGAAATCTGGGTCTATATCACATCATCAATCCGCAATTAAGCAAATGTTTCTTTGTCGAACAGCTATTCAGTGAACATACTATCTATCAAGTTTTCAGTGAAAAGTTTCTTAGGGCATACCAGTGGTTGGCCACCATCAAGAATTTGCACTTTTCCCCATTGTAATGTGATGTTGAGTTGGTATATTTAGTTAGGGTGTGCATAGGTGTTAAGTTTTATGGTTTTGTTTATGGTCACTATGGAGGACTACCGCCAGTTTGCTGTAGGAAACTTTTTGCTGAAATGTTAGTTCATTGAATAGTATGTTCACCAAATAGATTTTTTCAGAAAAGACGTTCACTAATTGTGATTTGCTGATGTGATATAGACCCAAGAAATCTTACATACTGGCCAAAAATTCAACTCCAAATCCTCTCCAGATAACTCACCACTCAAAACTATAATACAGTTCAACTCTTATTTTATAGATAGTATAGTATCTCTAACCAAGGATTCTTCAACATCTAATCCCAGCCCTTCCCAACAGCCAAATATCACCACATCCATTTTCACCTTCAAACCTGTGCCCACATCCTATATAAAAATACTCTTAAATAAATTTAAACTATGCTCTTCTAGTTGATGACCTTCTAAGTGATTACCTAAAAATAGCAACCAATAGCTTTGCCTATCCTCACAATCCTTATAAATAGGTCAGTTCAAAAATCCATCATTCTCTCTCTCTCTCTCTCTGGGAAAAGGCACACATTATCCCTCTGCACAAACGAAGAAATTAAACAGACATTAATAACTTTAGACCTATAGCAATCGTATCTCCTCTTGTCAAAATACTTGAAAAATGTATTCAAAAACAATTGCTAGACTATTTTCTGCTATACAACATGGCTTCCATCATTCCCAAAGTACTAGCACTTCCCTTGTAACCTATATAGATACTGTCAATAAAGCTAAAGATAATGGCAAACTAGTCTCTTCCTTATTTCTAGACCGGTCTAAAGCCTTCAACACAGTTTGTCACAGCAGACTTCTACTTCAAATGTCTTCACTAGGTCTCTCTCAGCCCACCATTCTGTGGTTCAAAAACTACTTGTCTAATAATAGGTAACAGTTAGTAAAATGGCACTCCACATTTTCTCCTTACCTTCCAGTCACCACTGGTGTATCAGAAGGCTCTATCCTTGGTCCCCTCATCTTTAACATTTTCACCAATACCCACTATACTTCCACGCAATCAGCCATCTTGATATAATACGCAGATGATTCCACCCTCATTTGTACAACTGAAAACATGGTACACCTCCAAAAAATTACTCAGGAAGCTTTAACAGTCACTGAAACATGCAACATGCATAATCTTGCATTTGACCTGCATATATAAAACTGCATAAGAAAAACTCATCCAAAACTACGTATGCTTTACAGAGCCGAAAATTTTCTCACTGATGCAATTACAACTATACTTTCCATTACTTATCTCCTCCTCCTCACTCTTCTTTATGGCACTCCCATCCTTATGAACCTCCAGGCTTCACAAAAATTGAAACTTGAATAATGCTACAACAAAGTTGCTAAATTTGCAGCACATAGCCCTTTCAGAACACACCACTGTATAGCATTGAAAAGGCTAAATTGGTTAGAACTGTCACATTAACTAACATATACATAGCTTCTTGCCACATATAAAATTATCAAGCATCCATCTGCCTGTTCAGAACTAAAACACTTTCTACACAGCTATGTTCCCAGTCAGTCATTGCAATCCAGTGACCAAAAACTCCTGCCTGTCTACAAACCTAGCAAATCTGCTAGGCCTTGTCTGTACTCATATAAGGTAGCTAAGGCCCGGAAATCCTTACCTGTATCTATCAGGTCTATACCCTCCCTCCAATCCATCTTTCAAAACTTCTCTTAAAGAATTCATAGCTAAAATATGGCTCTGTTCTTGGTCAAAACCAGGATAAACTATATCCCTAAATGTAAACAAGTACATTTTCATTCCTTATATCTCCTTACTCTCCCTTCTTCACTTACTTCCTTATTGCTGTCTAATACTCTTCTCTGACTTTCTTTCTAAATATACTATAAGCCTGTTTTCCCCACTTCATATTGCAGTTCTTGTTTGTATTAGGAACAGCACACTATGTTGAGGTGTGTAAAGCTGTCCTCAGTAAACCAGCACACGATCAACAGCAAAAAGGAGAGAGCACCACAGCTAGAGTAGGTCTTTGTAATACAAATTTGAATTCAGTAGTAAGCCCTTTCACGCCCCAATGGACGCTTCTTCAGACTTCAATGAATACACAACATAAAATCACCTACATTTATACTCATACATAAGCAATCAAGCAATTAAGCAAAAAATTCATCAATCAATTAAGCTTGAGTCAGCCACTGGTGAATTTCCTAAGGAACATAATATAACTATCCTGCACCAGATATTTTTATGTATTTTTTATTCTGAGTTGTGACATGACTTTTGATCAGTCATTGATACAAATATTTCTCAAACAGTAGGGCTTTGAGCGGCTAATTTAAACAGTTTGTTTTCGTTTTTTGCTGTAGTAGGTATATTGTCTAAATTGTTATAATTATTTAAATTGCACATGTTTTATTTATTTTTGAAGATTGTATAATTATTGTTCTTACAATACTTTTCTCTCCAGGCTTCCTCTGAAAATGGGCTTCTACCCAGTCCACCTTTCCCAGTAATCAAATGTCAATAAATAAATAGTCTATTGTTTTCCTCCAATTATTCCCTGATCTCATCTCTTTCCTCTCCTAACACTTTTTAAGTGTGGCCAGCCATTGATTATCTTCTTTCTTATCCAGAAAGCATCCTTTTAGCCTCCAGTGTCTTTCTAGATTCATTTCCCTATCTTTTCCTTTCTGTAGTCCTGTCATGCTATGGTTAACAAAATTGACTCTAAAAGACACTTTTTTTTTTTTTTTTTACCAAATCTTGTTTCCACATGATGTACCCGTTATCAATCCTGGACCAATAATTGTACCTACTGGAATAATATGCAAACCCTTTCCCTAGCGGCTGCCTTCGTTTATCCTAATTGTATCTGTTCCCCCAACAATTTTCAAATACCTTTTTAAAAATCTTCCATCCTTTGCTAATCTCCTGCTTCTTGGCCCTCTCTCCACATCATCTAAAGTAGCAGTAATATTCCAGTTTCCTTCTCACACTCCTAACCCTTCTTGGAACCTTACTATCGCTACCAGAATTCCTCTTAGTACACTTAAGGAAGTTTTGGGGGGAATGGTACCTTGCACTGTCCATTGACTTCCTACATATCTTCCTTTTCATTCCTGTCCTGCCTTCTGTCTTCCATTCCTGCTTGACTGGCCACATATTTTTCAGTAATAATGCTATACTTCTTTGTTCTTCACATCCTCATGAAGCACTCGCTACAAAGTCATACCTTTCTCCTCAACTTTTTTTATGCTTCTCTATTGTAAGATGTGTCACTTGCGATAGCAATGCACGAGCCTTAGTTTTTCATAGGTTAATTAATATTCTTTCTGTTTTAATTCTTTTAATAAAGCCATTCACATTCCGAGATTAAATAGTAAGTATTATTTTTCTCATCATTTTGCGTTAGAGCTTCATTCTCCATTTTCTTCTCTTTCTTGTTTTCCATATATCTCTCTCTTCTTAACCACATTTATTTTTCTTTCTGTTATTCCTAACTGTATTTTATCTACCCCAGGTTCTGCTCCCTGAACCCAACCTTAACTGCATTCATATTTACACATCTCTCTATTTCCTTTAGATTTGCAGATTCTCTGCTTTGCATGACCAGCCCTTTGACCCTCCTTCATGTCATAATGCCTTTTATCACTCATAGTTTTGGTTCTCTTGAATTGCTCTTGCCCTACTGTATTGCTGTTTTTGTCTTCAATTCTCTTATAGCTAAATTACCTTATCGTCTCTCTTCCCTCTGAAACTCCCTTATCAGCAGCTGTTCTTTACTAACTTAATTTGTGCCTGAATACTTAAGCTTCAGGTTGTTGTCTCACCACTGAGTCCCTAAAATTACTCTGCATCACACTCTTACTGTCTCCTCATTTCAGACTTTCCCTTTCCTGCATCATGTACTTTTCTTCAGCATCTGTCCCTGAATCTTTGCACTGATTACTCAGTTGCCTTATGTTCCATTCGTGTGACACTCCTCTTCCCCACTTTTGTTTCTAATGTTACTACATTATATTTTCCCCAAACTATATTCTTGGCTGTATTTGTCTCTCATATATAAAGACATTTCTCCTATTTTCCCTTTCAGTGACCATGACAACAACATTGAATAATTTTCCTACACTTTTCACTTTTATGCTATTCATTTAGCTTTAAGTTCTCCACTTCCTGCTTGAATCTCTATTGTAAAAGCCTTGTATGTTCTGCTGGTTCTTACATGCCTTCCCCTTTCTCTGATTGGATGCATCTGTTCTCTTTCTGCTTGTGCCTTTCTGTCTGCTCCATTTCTTATCCCTTCATACTCCTCCCTGTACTTCACTTCTTTAATGAACGCTGTTCCATGTTTCTTACATAAGCTTCCAACTTTTATGAATTGCTATTTAGTTCCCATCTTCTCACACACCTAATGTTTTCCTGCCTACCTTATCTCCAGTTCAGCTAAATTCCTGTTTTATTGTCCTGTCTCTTGCTGGACCTCTCTTCATATGTTCCACTCCCCCCTTTAACCTTTGCAAACATAATATAAAAAAATCACATGCAAAAAAATCTTGCTCATTACTAAATAGATAGCCAGTAGTTAGTGACAATTATCACTGGAAATATGTTCATACAATCAAGAAGAATGGATGAAATATATAGAACACATTGTCAAAACTACCCAAGCAGCCAGTGTAAGTTTGAATAGATAAATAGGCCAACTGGCTTCAATGTCCAAACCATATTCTTACAGTTCTTTCATGCCCTCTCTTTTGTATAGGCCTCCATGATTAAATCCGTCTCCTCCTTCAAATGCTGTTGTTTTTGGAGCAGTGAAACAAGTCCCTATCATGTACCTCATTGCTTCCTATTTGGTTGGTTTGCTTCTCTCTCTGTTCATTTCAGTGCTGGGACTTCCCATCAGTTTTCCCCATTCTGTGGTTCCATGGCCTCTGCAGCAAGGCAGCTGCCTCCTTCAGGTTCATGAAGGATCTCATAAATCCCTGCAAGTACATTTTTAGCATTGCTAGGTAGAGTGTCCTCAGCTGAGTACCTCTTCCAGTTTTAATCTCCATCTCTGGAATCGCAGTCCATTGAGCTAGGAGCACTGTTATTGCCTCCATACAGTCTTGCCCTTCATATTTCTCAGGGATACCTGAGTGTTTAATATTTTTCCTCTTGGCCATGTATTTGATATCCACACATTTCACTTCTAAGCAATCTAGTTATGGTTCTGCTGTCTCAGCCCTCGCCTTTAACTCTTCCTTCTCCTACATTGGCTCCTGTGTCATGCTTGAGTGTTCCTTCAGTCTCTGTTGTACTTGCTCTGTTTCTTTTTTTTTGTGCCATTGGGTTATCATCCAGTGCTTGTTTCACATCCTCATTGTCTTGTCATTTCATCAGTGGTGTGATGGACATCACAGTATCACTTTCCATTCTCATCACATTAACTTTTTTAATGGTCTCTCTTTTTCTGGATGCTTCTTTCTTTTAGTGTTTGGGGTCATCAGTATCACCAACCATTTCTTCTCTTTATGATTTTATTCCATGGCACTGTCTTAAAATTTAATTCTTAAACTTTCTCTAGACCACAGATCTTAGCATATCTGTTTTTTCTGAGATCTCTGCCATACCAGAAGTCTCTACCATGCCAGAGCTCTTTCTGACATCATCAACTTTTTTAACTTAGTTAGACCACTAAAGACTGAATAATCTGATAGAAATGATTAAACTCGTCTGTATACAAATCATGCTCTGTGATATTTTTTCATCTCTTAAAATCTGATCACGTGTGTTAAATTTTATTACTGAGCCAAGATGTTTTTCAAACCATTACCAGCGCTACTTAGAACCATTCCAATCTACAGTATGCTGGAAAATGAATGTGACTTTAAATGAACAATAATTAGATATATAATCAATTTAACTACCATTTAAATACATTAATTGAAGCTAAGGAATGCAGTTCTATTCCTCCTGATATAAGTGAGTCCTCTTCTACCACACCCATGATGGATGATTGATTATTGAAGAGTATTTAATTAGGTAAGCAAAGAAGACATCTTTATGAATGTACTAAACACTTGGAGGATATGCTAAAGAGAGCAGACCCTCAGATTTATTTCAAGCTCACCTTTATATTCTAAAAAATTATGAATGCCTTATGGCAAAGAATGATTTGAGATCAGAATCTAAGCAACTGTTAATACATGGGTTAACAGATCATGTTTTAGCTTTATTTTCACATTATTGTGATTGCTTTACACACTAATTCCATAAAACAATTTGATATATGACATAAAGATTTCCTTTCATTTGTATACTGATATTTATAGCAGCTATGATAGTGATTATGTATTTGTCTTTGTAGACAAGGAAATTCCAACTTTGTGGAATCCATCTGTAATGTAGGTCCAGGGAGAAAGTCCAAGGTTGCCATATAAAAACTTATCTTTTGCTACAATACATTCTACAGGATTCAATGATAACCATACAGATTCAGTCTGGAATCAAATATTAAGACAAAAAATAATGTATTATATGTTTGACATTTTTGTGGGTTCAGTGTTAATAATGCATCTTTTGTCTTGTAGTTCAGTCATTAACAGAGTAATATAATTCAGAAAACTGCTAAGCAAAATGTGAATGCAGTCATTAGGAGACATTAATAAATCATGAGTTAATTACGTTATTTACTAGAGAGTTTTAAAAATATCTTGAGAAAATCTATTTACCCTCTATTCTTTCCCCCCTGCAAGAGGTGATAGTAAACATATGCTTACCAAATAAATTAAAGTTGAAGTCAATAATGGAAAGCTACCAAAGATGATTGAAAATAAACAAGATTCTATAACGAATGTGCATCCCAGTTAAGTATTATAACAATCTGTGTTGGCAAATAGGTTTTAGGACAGTTACCTGAATTGTTCTCTTGTGATTGATTTACAAACTGCACTGTGGTTCAGTGAAGGAAAAACAATAGATCTGCAGCCTTAATTCAATTAGATGGCAACACAGTAGACATGGCATTTATAGAAAGCTTGACATTAGTTATGAGATGTAGTATTTTAGAATATTAGCAATCAAAACGACATCCCCACTTATTATCACATTAATAACAATGTCCTAAGTACACAATCAGTAGTGAGGGATTTGGGCACCCAGGTTGATACAACCTGACTTTTGACCACCATGTTGCTTCTGTTGTATGTAAAGCTTTCTACATGGCCCAGCTTATAAGTAAGGGTATCTCATCCAGGGACAAAGAGGTCATAACATCCCTGTATTCTTCCCTTATACAACCAATTATTGAGTACAATACCCCCTTCAGCATGTACCTCACAAAGCACATACAGCAACTGGAAAGACCACAGAGGTTCCTCACCAGGAGAATCCAGGGCCTCAAACATCTGCCCTACATAGATAGGCTAAAAGCCCTATCCCTCTATTAAATTTCATACAGACTCCTCATGGTTGACCTCTGTTTGGCATGTAAAGCAATCTCAGACCCTGCCTTGATGGGACTGCTGCATATCCGCAAGTCAAGCACCACTCAAGCAACCCATATGCGTGACCAAAACTTGGTCTGTGATATCAATAGGACTCATTGGTGGGGCAGATTTGTGTCCCAGAGACTCCCCCATCTGTGGAATAGACTTCCTCTCCACGTCAATCAGAGTACCTCATTAGCCCTTTTTAAGCAGAACCTGGATAACTGGATGGGAATCAGAAAATACATCCCTGGGATTCCACCTGTGTCCCTGCTGGACAGGGGCATTGGGTGCTGACTTGTCTAAACATGGGCTAAACTCTTGGCTAGGCTTATAAGGGCCTCAGGGCCAATAGCCCCAATGAAGATAACACACTTATACTTACAAGAAGTATTAAAACTCCTTTATATTTAATGGCCTTTGATGTAACTCGGGTATTTAATAAGGTGAATATACATTTTTGCTTAAAGTTTAACATTTTGTTATTTCTGCTAGTCTAGTTAAAATCCATGAAGGTTTGTAGGCCATCCCAAGTACTGCTTTGCAGATCAATATCCTCATATACACACCTAGCAAATTTAAAGTTGTTATAAACCAAGGACACTTGCTGCCTCTCTTCCTAATTAGTATTTATATGAAACACATTTTTGCATAGCTCATTCATACCAAAGAACTCCTATTGTTAAAATCACAACTGTTAACTAATATAACAATTATCGTAAATATAATTACATAGTTCGATAATTTATGATTTAAACCATGATAAACTAATGATCATTTCACAATAAATATCCAGTTGTATTTAAACTTGATGCTAACCATTCAAAGATATCAGTTATGTATAAAATTAGATGTACTAATGATGTATCTTTTATTGATGAATAAATGATATGTTATGACCAGAAACACAATTTACTTTATTTTAAAAGGATTGGGAAAAGGTAATTTCTCTTCATTTCCAAAAACATCCACTATAACGATAAATTATTTTCTTAGACTTATTTCATATAATTGATTATCCAATTTTGAAAAATCTTTAATGAAATAAAAAATAGATTTCTCCAGATACACATGAAAACTGAAGTAGAAAATCATAAGGCCGAAATTCCTAAATATACATTGGTAAACAAATATATGATTTTTATGCCCAACATCTTATCTTACAAATAGAACATTAAGGATAATAGAATGTGCTAAGAAATGAAAGGAGTGTCCCCAGCTTGGATTACGTATTTTATTTTTATTTGTATTTGTTTTTTAGGGCAGAGCCCTGATCTCCATGCACCTTTTGCAGACTCAGAGCCCTGATCTCCATGCACCTTTTGCAGACTCAGGGCACTGATCTCCATGCACCTTTTGCAGACTCAGAGCACTGATCTCCATGCACCTTTTGCAGACTCAGC